>NW_005841895.1:3761952-3807310 GCF_000455745.1 Alligator sinensis | reverse complement strand
CTCTTTCCACCTGTCTGTTATGTTTTAGTTTAAACAGTAAGAGCTGAAACGGGTCCAATTCAATAGTCCGTTGTACCGTCTGGTTGTCAAAATTTATGCTTTCCATTTCTTCAGAAGGTCTTGACCAAGCCAAGCTCAGCATAGGACTGGGCAGGGCAGTGGTAGTAAAATTAGTTAATCTTGGCAGCTGCCTAATCCTATTGTAGTCAAAGTGATGGGCAGGCAGGGATTGTGGCAAGGCAGCATGACAAGACAACAGCTTCCTCAGCACCCCGAGAAATCCAGGCACAGAGGGATTCTTGAACCAAGGACCTCAGCTGTGGCAGGAAAACACCCCTGTCTTTGGGTTGTCACCCAAAGACTTTGGAACTGCCCCCTACCTCTGTAACATGGCCCTCTCCCTTCCTAGGTAGTGCCTATCTCAGTGCCCACTGAGCTACACTCCTAGCTTGCTTGCCTTCTGACTTCACCTGTCTTCTCCTCTTGGATGCTCAGTAGATCAGCTTTAACAGGAGGTTGAGGAGCAATCTTGATAATATGTGCTCCTTAGTCTGGTGATTAGGACACTGAGGGGAGGGGGGCAGGTAAGACAGGTAGGTTGAAACCACTTTTGGGTGAGGGGCTAGATCCCCTAAGTCCTGATATATATATACTATTAGGCTATTGGGCTAAAAGTCTCCAGTTCCAGTAATTCAGATTCACGGCTAGACTGGAGAACACTGAATATTTTCTGTACCTCAGAAGCCATCTCTTGCAGAAGGCTGACATTGGCAAAGCCATCCAATATTGCCTCAAATGTGTAAGTGCAGCAATCAGACACCTGAGGAAATGGGTGTTTGAAGATCTTGACATTAGATTCAAAACCAAGCTCGTGGTTTATCAAGCAGTTGTGGTCCCCAACACACTGTACAGGGCTGAGATGCGGACAATGTACAGAAGGTACCTCAAGTTATTGGAGAAGCACCATCTAGGCTCCCTGTGGAAGATCCTTCAAATCCAGCGGAAAGATAGAGCATCCTCTCACAAGCAAACACCATGAGAGTTGAAGCTATCTATGATCATCTGACATCAACTTTGCTGGGTTGGCCGTGTCATCCGGATATCTGACTCCAGACTCCTGAAGCAAGCTTCTTCTCCCAGCTCAGTCAAGTCATATGTTCAAGAGGAAGGCAGAGAAAGTGCTTCAAGGATGTCCTCAAAACCAACTTGAAAAAATGTAATATGGACATCAACTTGTGGGAAACTATCACCCAGGACCACCCCAAATGGAGGAAGTCTGCTGCAAGGATCTCAGTACTTTGAAACCTTACAATGACAATAGGAGATGAAAAGTGGGAGTGGCAGAAACAGCATGTTGCCAACCAAATCAAGAATCCAGATCCACCTACCCTGCACAGAAGCACGTGCCCAAATTGCAGCCTGTCGATCCCAGATCAGCCTCATCAGTCACCTTTGAATCCACAGATAAGACATTCATGGAAGAGAATCATCCTCAACTGCAAGGGATTGCTGAAGATTAGGCTAAAAGGCCTCTCCTTCCTCTCAGGTGTCACACAGTCATTACTTGTGGATTTTTCTGACTAACATTTAACTTATACATAATTTAAATACATATTGGGGTCAGTGGGAGGATCTATACTGAATGAAAGTGCCTGGAATGAGAGAGCACATGACAATGATTGCCTTAGGAGAGGATAGTCAGAGGTTATACCCACTGGGTTTGTTCACTTGTTGAAGCAAACTTATAGCTTAGGTATCACATGTAGCTAACATTTAGTTCCATCTAGCTTATTCTGTGTTGTCAGGTTCTTACCTTGAAGTTTAAATGAATTATGTGCAGGCAGCAGTTTTTCGGTATGAATGTCCTGACCTTGTCCAGATGGCCTCTGTGAGATTCAAATTCCATCTTCTATTCCTCAACCAAACGTAATTTCTGATGCCATATAAGTGCCAACAAGTAGGATCAAACTGATAGATACATATGGCACAGCATGGTTGAGTGGTCTCGTGAGGGCCTCCTTCCTACAGAAAGAGAGGGAAGTTGCAATGTTAAGTAGGCTTTATGTATAAATCACAATTACTGGTATTTACACTCTGAGGATGTAGTCTGGCTAAATTATGAGTAGGCCCAATGATGCCGAACCAGATGGCCTTTGAAGAAGGTGTCCAAGAATCTATATATTTGTCTCAAGTATGTTCACAGAAGTAAAGTCCTAGCCAGGAGTTTCCAAATGTCTATCCATCTTTTGCTTACTTATACATCCCATAGGATGTGTGCCATTTCAGACTACTCTAGAAGGGATTAACTTCTAAAAATACAGATTATCTGGATATATGAAGCAGATTTTAGTTGTTGCCAAATAACAGAAGGAAGAATTATAATGGATGCTCTTTTGCCTTCTGGTCTCTTACACGGGCATGTGAAATTGGGTAAAAAAAGAAGCCCTATGATAGCTTTTTTTTTCTTTCTACACATGGAAATCTTACAAATGAGAATAAGGAAAGCAATGCATCAGGAAAGCAATGCATAGGTGCTTTGTGCCAGCAACTGGGATCTTCAGGATTGAAATGGCATATGCTCCCTTTCACTGTCTGGTTTGTGACTTGAATGTGGCCCAGGATATTAATGATGATGGAGTTTTACTCACCATCTGCCAGCTGCTCCTTAGACTCTGTGAAATGCCTTGGTGGTATTGGTCTTGTTCATGGAGGGCAGTTGCTAGGGTCACAGAAGCCATCATTGCATTTGTTGGCATCCTTGGTAATCACAGATGGCAGTAAAAGGACTGAATCAAGATGCAGAGACATGTGCAAGACAGAGCAGTGAAGCTTGCTTTCTTGTTCCTTCCTGTTAGGAATGCAACTCTTCACAGATGAAAAAAAAAAGAAGAAAAAAATGAGAATCTTTCCACCTTTCCCATCCCAAGTAACAGTGAAACATAACTGTACAGCCACTCTTAAAGTTTTCTTAACCACTTATCAGGGAAGTGATTCCTATCTGTCCGATGTTTTTTCAGATTTGGAAAGTAAATATCTGCATATAACCTTAGCACAGGTTATATGACACAAGATTTTCATACAATGCATGTACTCTTGCACGCCTACCTTGTTGGAGCAACTGCAATTATGTGCTTATATTGAACAACTCGAAACGCAAATGACAAGATATTAGTATGCACAATTAGTCAACTTGCATGCGTTGTTAGGCAACTGAAATAAGCCTGAAATAAAGCGTAGAGTTTTGTTTTAGAAAACCTGTCCCCCTTCTGTGCCCCATAGTATTAAAAAATATACACAGCTAAAACCATTATTTTGCAGGAGAATGGCGGAGCTCAAGAACAAATCTTCATTAGCACATAGGCCAGTCACACGCTGGACATATCTACACATCGGGAGGTCACCAGTCCAGTCAGGTAACTGTTATTCATGTCTCAGGGATACTATTACCCCCTTAGCTTGTATTGGGGGACAAACCTCACCAACACCCCAAATAACCCCTTATGGTGACACGGGTGGAAATTGTGGCACCAAGGACATACACATTGTTTTACCACCCAATGGATGCCTACAAGTCTGAATTAATTAAATCCTCCCAGCCTCCCTGTAGACAATGTCTTCAGTATCCTGAGAAAAGGGGGCAGGATTGGTGCCTCAGTACATGTTCCAAATATTTGAGTCTATTAAGGCATAGACTTTGAATCGAGTCATGAGGAAACCCAATTAGGAAGTAACAGCATTTTATTAAATCATATTAAATATTAAAGGAGCATAATTTATAGAGAGTCAGCATGTATAATTCTATTCAGAAGGAAAATCCAGGAACCCGAACTTGATATTATAGCTGGAGAGTAAATAAATCTGCATAATATCAAATTATATAACATCTAGATCACAATACAATTTTGCAGGTAATTATATTATTCTGGAATGAAATGGTGCCAGCTAGGTTTAATTTAGCTTTTCTTAATCCTCTAAAATCAGTGGTTATTTCGGAACTGGTATTTTCTTTCCCAAACTGCCATGAAAAAAAAAAGCAAGAAGCCGAAAAATGAATTAATACTTGGATCTTTTACAGAAGATGGCAGGGATTCAGTTAACAACTACCCCCCCCCCCCCCCCCCCCCCGCCTTTTCTGGGCATCAAACAACTGCTTTGGGGTGAAAAGCTTGGCTCACCTTGGTTGTTTTCTGTTGTCTGCAATTTGAATATCTAGGTTCTGGTTCCGGCAGCAGAAGTGTCACCAGTTAGACAATATCTAATTGAGTCCAACTGGTGAAGGAATTGTTGTAGGAGAAATCTTTTGAAAGGTTCTGATCCCAGGAGATTTCCAACCTGTTTATGCAGATGCAACATTTTATGATAATTCAGATAATGGGAAAATGGCCAATCTCATCATTCTGACAGAAACCTTAGCTCTGAAAAGTAGACACTTTCTTGGAAAGTTTCACTTGTATTTCTCTCTGGATATTCCCCCGAAAGCTTAAGTATTTATCGAATCTGAACGCGGACTTTGGAAACTTTGGGCTTTTCTTCCTTGCTGCTTCTCAAGAACACAACGGTGTGGAAACGAGCAGCAATGAGTATCCGCTACCAAGTCCAACATTAGCTCAGGATACACAGCAATCAAATAAGCCCTGCTAGAGCTCTCGCACTGATCCTCTGTTGTCATGATGAACGTTATCGGTCTTTATTTCACTGTTGAAAACAACAGGTAAGTAAACAGCATTAAAAACGCTACTTAGCATCTATTTCTTTTCCTTCTTTGATCTGAAAATCATTTCACTCCCATTCGTTCCAACCCAAAGAGACCTTTGGAGATAGCTCAGTTCGATAATAATAACCCTAGGAACGTGCAACGTTTCAGCCAAATCCTGCGTTACCTTAAGGTCCCACTCTTCACCCCAGACAGCCTTTATCTGATGGATAAATTACCATTATGTCAGTAGTTACTGCTCAGAAAACAAATGTGTCTAGTAGGTTTTATGTCCCAAACTGCTGATTCTAATCCTTATTATCATCGTTTAGTGATCATAAAGGTAATAGTTCTATTAGATCCAAGCATTCTGCAGAAGCATTTTGTGTTTTAAAAATTCAAAGCTCATATTGTCTTCACATTACACACAGCCTGGACCAAATTCAACTGCAGTCAGGGAAAATACATCAGCTTTAAGCCAGTTCAAACAAGAGCAGTTTTCAGACTTCTGCCTTGCTACTTACTCAATTGCTACTTATTCTGTTATTTAAATCTAATAGCTACTTATTCTGTTATTTAAAAGAAAGTCTATTAAAAAAACAAAACGGGGTGTACATTCTTAAAAAGTCTGTATTATGCAGTTCTAAGAAAGTAGCACTACCGTACATGTGTTTGGGCTCTTATGTTTCTAAGATATGCTGTGTGATGTGTCATAGCCCATTAAGAATAAAAGAAAGGTGGTTTAATGTTTGCTGTATGCCTGAAGTACATACTCTGTCCAATATAAGGGTACCCATTTGATAGCAATTCAGCAAAGCACTCAGGTACATGCTTAACGTTAAGCAAGTGAACAGTCCCAGGGTGCCTGACGCTACTGAGACTTAAGTACATACTTAAAGTTAAGCATGTGCTTGAGTGCTTTGTTAAACTGGGGTTATGATTCCAAAAAATGTGCTACGTGCAAGGGCTGGAATGCACACATCATATTGTGTGTGCTTCAAGTTCAAAAGAGGACTGAGGGATCCCACTCTCCACTGGTACAGCCCACAACTGCAACCTGTGCTGCTGATCTGCCTATGCTAGTTTCCCAAAGCAGAAAACAGAAGAGGCAGGTTAAGGACAGGTCTACAGCAAGAAAAGGACACAGGCACCTACATGTCACCTCGCTACAAATGCTGAATCCAAAATGTAGGTTCCCAAAATCCATGCCCCGCTGCTGGTTGATCACAGACGTACCTCAAGTCCATAAGCACCTAAATAAGGGCTTCTAGGTGTGCTCAGAACTGCCTAGGTCTTGACATCACTAGTGCATGCCTAAAACTGCTCAGGTTCTGTAAAGTAGGCACTTTCCTGTTGATCTGGTCTGCAGTTGCATAGCTGTCAGGCATTTTTTCAGAGCATGCACACCGGAGTGGCTCGTACCTAAAACACAGCCAACCAGAGTTGGTGGTGGTGGTAGCCTTGGGAGCTTCTCCTGAATTATCTCCGGGGGACCTTGAACCTGCATATTTCACCTTCCAGCTGAAAGCACCAGGTTAGGGGCTATTTTTATCGGACGGGGTAAGGAGGAGCTGTCTTAGTCTCTCCTGTTGAAGCTTTCTCACATTGCATAGACTAATTAAGTGTACAGTCGGCCAAGAGGAAATAAAAAACAAGCTTGACTCAATAACCCAGTAATTAGGGATTTTACCTAAAGAGGGGAAACTGGAGTTCTAGTCCCTGACCCAATTAGCATTCCATATGAATAATTTTATATTAAATATGCCTCAGAGCAAAGTTAGGCCCTTACCCAAGAAGGGTAAGTGCCCTAAATACTTCCACCTGTGAATAAAGCACCTTTCCTCAGCATCTCCTGTTGGCAAACTTAGGTAAATCCCTATTCAGTTTGTGTGTCTCATTTTTAGGAACTTGACTCTCTCCATGGCTCATATAGGGAGCCTCAGATCTCAGTTTAGTTTAGGAATCCATTAGACTATAAGGGGCCTAAAAGTTCAGCCTGGAATACCCAGAAGCACAAGAGTTAACTTTTTTGGTGGAACTAGTCCATTGCCCTTTACAGTGCCAACCTGAACTGGGAAGATAGAGGAATGGCCTCTTTGCAAAGAGTATGGCATAGCCACTATGTTATGGTTCTCCAATCATAGTGCTAAAGGCATTGTGCCAGCCCTGATGATGAAGCAGGTACAATTTGGACCTCCCTTGCATTGATGATAGTGGATCTAAAATCCAGTAATAATAACAGGCCTGGGAGAATAAAGGAGTTGGAAATGCAAAGGCTCAGTTAGAGCTCTAAGGGTGTTTCTGCTGGGGATATGCTATGGTTGTGTTTGTCCTGAGCAGCCTATAGGACAATTTGACAGGGCTGACTTGGATTTATAGATTCAATGGAACACCTGAGGTTCTGGCAATTAGCAGGAACACACAAAGGCTTTCAAGCTCTTACATACGTAATATTCTATAGCCCAAATGTGATGGAAATGTACTACCATTTGATGGTTTTTTGATGGCTGGTGGCCTCTGTTCAGTTCACATATGATGAGTATCTACAAGATGCCAACTCATTTGGAATAAGCTGTTTTTTATTGGTAATCCTGTTAGCAGTGAGGCTGGATGGGCACAAGGAATAGATATTCCTCTTTATTTCTATGTGCTTTTGAGGCAGCCTGGTATGGCCCTGGCTCTAGGACTCTGCTTGGACTATTACTGTTTAGACCTTCTGTTTGAGGGGTTTCATCATACTCATGAACGCTCCAGTCTAGCAAAGCTCTTAAGCATATACTTCACCCTAATAATAGAAGTAGTCTCAGTGGGCACACCTATACATGAAATTAAGGCAGAACAATAAACGTTGGCACATATTGTTCATTGCTCCCAGGCATGTTGTTTGAACACGTGCTTGGGACTGCAGCATATTGAGCTGACTCGGAGCAGCCCTGGGATGTATTTACAAGTACTAATCTGTTGTGTGATGTATTAGTTTTCCACTATTTCATAGGGCTGCACGTGTAGAAGCTGAGACGTTTACTGCAGAGCTAATTAGGCAACTCCGTAGTAAACATCTTGTGTAAATGAGCCCGGTGAGAGTCTCTTGGGATTACTCACATGCTTACAGTTACATATGCGTTCAGGTGTTTTTCTGAATTGGACCTTAGATTTCCACAACAGCAGGGAAATGTGGTTTATGTGGTTTTATTTACTTGAATTTCTTCTTTGATAGTATATTCTAATACACTATAAAAATGCAACATGCAACAGATGGCTGCTTTGTGTTTTATAAATGGAAAGAAATAAAATAAACATTTGTATTTTCTGAATAAAATTGAAACGTAATACTGCTTTCAGGGACACACAAAGCATATAATGAAAAGGCAATAATATATCACCCCATTCTCAGCTATTTGATACAAAGGATTAAACAGTATATTAGAGACTAGTGTATGGGGTGAGCAGGGAGAAAAGGAATATAGAACAAGTTGCCAGGGGGCGCAGAACCTACAGTACTTAAACAGTACCACGTGCTAAAATCCCACAGAAAAAAAGGAAGACCCATCACTATATACTCAACCCATTACCATTCTCCTTCTCTCCTGTTCTCTTTCTTCTTCTTCTTCAGTTTTTTTCCTTGTGATCTACTTCCAAAATCCAGGATTCTCTACCTGGGCAAGTACAAAATTAAATTTTAAGTTAATACCAGATTCTCACCTCTGTGTATATTTTATGTTACCATTTTAATTTTTCACCTGCAATGTAATTCCCTCCCCCCACGAAGAATTTTGCTTGGAGACAGACCTGAAACTTCACAACCTTTATTCCCCTATCCCCAGCTGTCCTAATCCTTATAATACATAATTTTAAAATCTCTGCAGTTATTCAGCTGATCCCTCTTTCATCTTTGAACCATCTTGGTGGCTGTGAAATATACAGCAGTATTGATATTCAATAACAGGAAAGACAGTAAAAAGTTACTACCCCAAAAAACTCCCTGAAACCAAGTAGAAAAAAAAAAAGCAGAAAGAAAAAAGAAAAAAAAATAATAAAAGAAAGTCAGAGGTAGCAGAAGAAGCAAGAGCTTATTGGAAATTATTTTTTCTGAGACACATGACCTGATCTCTATGTGATCAGCAGAGCAGACTTTTTGGCAGAGAGAAATTCTGAGGCATCAAGGGAAATCTAAATAAAACAAGCAAAAGCAGAATTGATTTGTTTCCGGGACAAATAAAAAGTTTGGCTACTTCAAAGTTTCAAAATATTTTAAATTTGGTTCAAAAGGAATTGTAAACCACCTTTTCTAAGCCCATCCATATTCTGTCTTGGATTTTGTAGACCCTGATTTACCTTCATGTTTGCAAATCAAAGCTATCTGTATTGATGCATTTTCTTTGTAATGTTTAGTGTTTTATTTCCACATTCTTATTATCATTTGTATAATGGAAGCCCCAAGATGCCAGCTGAAACTGGGCAGAAGACTGTCTCAGGAGACAGCAAGAGATACCCCTTGCCCCAACCAGCTTAAAATCTATGGAAAGACAAATAGGAGAGGAAAATGATTTGGGTGAAGTGATTCATCCAAGGTCACACAGTAGGTCAGTGGCAAAGCTGGGACTAGAACCAAGATTTCCTGCCATCTCGGGGCCCTGTCGTTCGACCACACTGCTTCATAAGCTCCTGTAATTTGTGCCTATTTTCAGCGACACCTGCAGTGCCTCGGAGAACAGAACTGATTAACTGCAAACTCTGGTTATTGAGCTACCCCAAGCTGCTTAGGATTCTAGTGAAATTTTTCTCCTCCCAAAGACATTTCAATGCATGGGAATGCAACAAAGGACTTAGCAGATAAGGACCAGCTGTGAAATGCCCTCTGCCTAGTGCTGCCCAGAGTGCCAAGAGAATTCACACTTTCACAGGTAACATTATTTTAAAAGTGAAAAAGAGGAGGCTAATTTTATAATTCCATGCTGCATCACTCATGTTTTATACGTAGCAAAGCAGCTAACATTAAAGAAACACTCAAAATCTGTTGCAGAATGTACCCAAAGAGACTGTACTGAAAAAAACACAGCACTGGCTACAACTATCTGGCTTTACATCAGCTATTGTTGGATATTCAATTGAAAAAGAAGAAAAAAATGCAGTTGGGGGGGAGTGGGGGACTGAACCTAGGAGATTTCAGATTGTATTTGGTTAATAATTTTACCGAAGAAACAGATGGGGATTATCATTCCTTTGGATTCCCACAGGGCTATAATACTTAAGTGACATCAAGTCAAAAAACATGAGGATGTTACCGTGATATCAAGTCAAGTAACATGCTTTCAGAGAAGTTATCATGGCACTTGGAGTTTTCCAGATTTATCCTTATATAGTTATTGCATAATTATCTTTGAAAGAAAGTTTTTGTCATAATATTGGATAAAAAAATAAGGAGGAATGTAGAAATAGAGCAAAACAGTACTATGATTGGGCCAAATCCTTAGCTGACAGTATTCCACGCTAGCTGGTACACCCTGGTTGAGGATCCAGTTATTATTTTGTGTAGATAATAGAGAGTTATGCCGCCAGCTGAAAAATGACACATCCTTTATATTTCTTTTGATATATGTACATATATTAATATCAACTTTTATAACCAGTCGTACATTTTAGTATAAAGGGAATGTACTGCTGTGAAAGTCTCCACAGCATAATTTTATATGAAAGAGCTCCTTCTTAATGTCCTGCATTCATTCATCAATGAACCCCAGCCTACAATTATTTTTAAGGGAAATTATAATGTTCATTTTGGGGTGCTTTTAATCTAGCAATTTTTACTCTAGTAAAAGTCATTTCATGACTAGTGTAGTCATTCACTAGTCTAGCGTAAGTCTAGACTTCAAGTCTAGTGTAAGTCATTGCATTGACTTAAAAAGAGAAGAACAAGAACATATTGGCTGCCTATGCATGTTCTCGGGGTGGGGGTCATTTTAATTAGAACAGTTCCTGGACAGCTGCTTTAATTAAAGTGGCTCACCATCATGTGTATTAAGCCCCTGCACATTTCTAAATGGCCACGGGACGCTTTATCTAACGCTTTTTCGATGAGGTTTAGGTAAAGCGCCTCCACAGCCATTTTGAAATGTGTGGCAGCTTAACACACGTGACAGCGGGGTGATGCTAGAGCATTGTAATTAGAGCACAAACGGACTTGTTTAAAGGCAGCCATTGCATTTGCTTTCTCATTAGCCCTGATTCAGCCAAAATACGTAGCCATGTACTTAACCCTTGACCTAAAAGCCTTTAGAGGGAATGAAAAGCCCAAACTGAACAATTTTGAAGACCAAATGGATTCATAAAAAAAAAATGTTCTATGTTTGTAGAGAAGGAAAAAAGTGCTAAACATGCCTGAATAAAATAGTAATTGCAAATTAAGCATGCTATTTCTTTTCCCATTTTATTTACGTTGTGTGTTTTGGGGTGGGGGTGGAGGAGGTTATTCATTTCTCTCTGAAACACATTCTTTGCTCTCTTTCATTCTGAGGCAAGCAATGTTTAGTTAGGAGGAAATGGATAGCAAAGAAAACTGATACAGAAATGGGTTGTATTGGCTCAGATGAAATGGCAGAACCTACTGCTTTTTGGAGACCAGTGGTTTTGTAATGAGTTGATAATATAATCTTAGTCATTGTGTCAATGTGAAATACTAGAGAACTGAACCTCAGACTTCCAAGACTACTGTCATTACCTAATGCTCTGATACTATACAAAGGGAATAATAAAGGTAGATACATCAAAAAAGAACAGCCCTGAGTTTTCCCCCTTGCTTCCTGCCTCTCACCATCCTCTGGACACAGAGGCAGGAGTCCCAAACAAACATAGGCCCTTTGGGGAAATACTGTCTGCAGCTACAACTAAGCTATCATTATTTCTTTTTGAAATAAGGACACGACTGTATATTCTGTCTCAGAGAATTAATGTTCTCGTTAATTGAGAGCCTTCACTTTCAGCTGCCCCATACATCAGCTTTTGCCAGGATAATGGTGGAGGATTTTACATCCCTTCCTTTTTTAATGTAGAACAATACGACCGTATAAAAGTACTCTTTCAAGTATAGAAACTGCCCTGCTGGGTTAGGGAGAGATGCGTTGATGTTGTGTATTTCAAGAATAGTTTATGGGTGAGGGAATTAGAAGTAACCTGAATTGTACTAGGTACCCTCATAATCTACACAGATTTGCTGCATGGTAAAACTTGGAGAGATCACTACATATGCATGCAAAGAAGTCTATCAGAAAAAGCGGCTTCTAACAAATAGGAATCATTGGGATTCAAAATCCAATGTTATAATAGATTCTTCTTTCCCTTCTCGCTCTCCATCACCATCTCCGTGTTTGCTCCACACCTGTGACTTTCTACTTCCTTATCTTCAGTTCCTCTCTCTCTCTCTATATTTTAAATAGAGAACAATTCCAATAACAGAGGAGCTCAGATGATAAATTTTCTTCTAGCTACGAAGAGGGGGAGGAAAAAACATAGTAGTTCAAAATCTGTCTAATAAAGAAAACTTTGTCCTTAAACTAAGGTATTAAACGAAGGAATTTATAATGGACGGATGAGAGTGATGACTTTGTACACTTGGGTAATGCAGAAATCGGTCAACTGGAAGGATGTGGGTTCAAATTTGGTGTTACTTCTGCCAGGTAAAAGGAGTCTGGTACATTCATCACCATTCACCAGTGATAGCATTACAAAACCTAAACATGATTTGACAGTATCTGGTCAAGAGACTCAGAAATTAAATATTAGTGGATACTAGTACAGATCACAATTGTAGACCTAAAGTGGGAAAAATCCACAGTGCATGAGTACAGCCAGGGCTATCAGCCCATTACTTTTGTGAATGCTATATTCACTCACTCAAGTGCCAGAATTTTGTGTTAAAATTGTTTTCAATCCATAAATGTCATTATTATAAGCCATTATGCAGGACTATATATAGACAGGACACAGTAGGAAATTTAGTCATGATAACTCACAAGGTGCAATATGCGTAAAAGCAGCAATTTAAACAGATTTCTTAAACCAAACCCTCTCCACTACATCTTATAGCTAAGTTCTCTGTCATGATAAACTGCAGAAAAAAATAGAGACATGAACTTCTGTGGTCACAGAGCTTCTGAAAGAACTTCACTAAACATTTTGAAGAAAACTGAAGACTGTACTAATTTGCTCCTTCCTTGATAAATTCATTATGATTAGAAAGGGGAACACAGACAGGCATGACCTTGCACTCAACAACAGGGAAGACTTGGTCTCACAGCAATGGGAGAACCCCTCAAGATACACAGGAATACTTCTAGCCCTCCAGACTGGAGTTGCACAGAAAACTTAATTTCAATTCCATGATAATTTCAGATGCTTTGGGAATGTATTTTGTCCCAACTCAATTTTTTTTACGGAAGCAAAATACAGCAATATTTAATTTTAGGAAAAGAAAACGTGGTATTTCTGAGATGAAATAAGGTTCCCAGCATCCCCTTCAACTGGTGCCTGAAATTAACGCAATCCTTGTCAATGTTAGCAACTGTGCAACTGACGAGAATCAGATGATGCCTCTCAGCTGTTATCTGGGTTGCCAAGATGTGCAGTTTAGAGTACACTACTTCCTTCCTGTCTCATTCTCAGGGCAGTTGTTTTCCCAGGCTCCTGAAGTCAGCAGTGTGGGGAGTCAGCTGGTTCAAATGTCTGGAAAGGCTCATGGTGGTAGTAGGGCTGCTCTGGAGATCCAGACCTGGCAGCTCTGGGCATTTGGTCCTCTAGAAGATCTGTAGAGAGAGGAGAAAAGAGCTACAGAAAATATATTGCTAATAGGAATCATCAAAGTGGTTGAGTTATGCCAGACCCATGAACTCCAGAATCTCTGAGCTACCAGGATGCTTATGGAGTCCACTCCATTGCAGGGAGGGTGGAGCACTGGCTCCCTTCCTCCAAGACATACACACCTCACCCAGACGCTGTGGGTTGCCAACTCTAAGAGGATCTGCATGGCAGGGCTGTCCCAAAGCCACCGTTCCCATGAGACAAGCTCTCCAGCTGATCATTAGGCAAGCTAGAAGGAACCCAAGTAAGGCTTCTTCCTGGAGCTGGCATTCAGGAAATTCTACTCCAAATACTACACAAAATCAACGCATAGGAAGAGTCTCTATCAGCTTTATCTTGTACATGTGACCTCACATCAGCATATCACCTCAACAGACTGACCTCACATTGGATGCCAGTGACATTAGACAACAGGAAACTCCTTGTTTTTTGTGTCACAGCCATTTCACAAAGTTCAAAACTATGTAAGTCCCTTTATTTGACACCTAGAGGGTAGCCAGCAGTCATGTGTTGGCTCATGCTATATCAGTTTTCCAGCAGTTGTCAGTAAGGCCCGATTGCACTCAGTTCAGTGCGAGTTCCAACAGCTAACACATTTATGTGGATACTCTTTCCTTTTGTGTTTTGTTTTGCTTTCCATGGGTCTCCAGGGAATCAAGGTTGTCACAATTACACATGCGTGATTAATTGCCCAATTTACGTGGACCATTACCATAATTAGAAAGATGGCTTACTAATTAGGGCTTCAGTTCACCTTATTAGGGTCCTGAAAGTTAAACCTATGCTTACGTACCCTGGTGAATGAGGTTCGGGTCTATTTTCCTTGTGTGACTATTCCAGCACTTTCCCTGATGATGAGTGTTTCCCATATGGCACAACAGTTTCTAGATGGAAAGGTACTGAATGCCTGTATTTGTAAGTCATGTTTAAGGTTAACAGTAACATATAACGATGATTAAAACCTATGTTCACATTCTTCTCTTTTTAATCAATAGTTAAACCAATTGGCAATAAAAGTCAAATAGGAAATTATGAAAGCATAAAAGATAAAATCGCGCTAGAATGCAGTTCTCAAAAGTCCATAGGAGTCTGATTTCATTACTAGTTATTTCCCCAGGTTTCAGCTTTTTCAATTGCCGATGATTGATGTGGCAAATTTTATTTTCACATTTAATAGATTTTAATCTATAAAACATTTCTATATCAAAATGAATCTGGAGATGCTTTTTATAAGGTTTGCCTCCCAATAATCTTTTGTAGCATTTTCCCATGCTAGCAATGAGGCTGTCATTTCAAGTTTAGCAGCAGATTCTCAGTAACAGTTAGAAAAGCTGTACCCTGGTGACAGTTTTATAGTGCAGTAATTTCACTTTGTCCATAACCTTGAAGAAGGTGCAATCCAGGTTACTACTGTCACATTTGAATGCACTGTTTTTCTTTCCAACATTAAGTCGATAGATCTTAACACTGGAAAGATTTTTATTTTCCTTTGCACAGTCACTACAGAGACTAGGATTCATTTTCCATAAATTAATTTAAATCATTTTCAGTCTGTCTGTTTCTACCCTTTTCCTTTCTTGTGTTTCATAATGATGTTATTCTTATCAGAAATTATAAAAATGACACAGTATGAATACCTAAATGTTATCCCTGTCATTTGGAAAGGAACTGTTGCTAGATCTGGACGTACCTTCCGAATAACAATACATGTGACTAAGAACCGGTTTCTTCTGAGTGCTTAGCTTACTGCTTGCGATTCAGCAAAGCATTTAAGTATGTTCTTTAAGCATGTCTATTCATAGACACTCAACATATTTAAACTCACACAGGCATAGGCATTTTAATAGGGCAGGGTCCTGATGCATTATGCCTTTAGGGATTGAACCATAATTTTTACCACTGCTAAATTCAAACTGGGCATGTCTACATGTCCATTTACATTGCATTAAAAGTACTGTGCAGTAATTTACTGCACAGTAAGAGGGAATAGACTGGTGTCTACATGTGCAGGCATCAAAGCACATTAACGCTGTGTGTGGTCTGACTTGGGACTAAAGTTAGTCTTAAGTCAGTCCACAAACACAGTGTTACTCCACAGTAAGGTGTCTACATGTGCATTACTGTGCAGTAACTAATTGCAGGTATAATGCATAATGCAGGTATCAAATTTATGCCCAAGCCGGTTGGTGTAAGTCGCCCTAGTTACTGGCCAGTATGGGCATGCACGTGTAGATGCACACCTGTACTGCACAGTAATTTTAGGTTACTGCACAGTATTTTTAGGTTACTGCACAGTAATTTAGGTTACTGTGAAGTAAATGTGCACATATAGATGCACCCACAAATAACAGTACTCTAGTAGTGTCCAGTTTGGGGGTTCCTGTTTCAAAAAGGATGCTGTAAAGTTATAGAAGAGTTCAGAAAAGAGCAACTAGAATGACTTAGTGACTAGAGAGGTCTGCATCATGGTCTGCAAATGTCTGTATGGAAAAGAGATTTCAGATAGTATGTTGTTCTTTGAGCTGGCAGAAAAAGGGATACTAAGATTTGGTGGCTTGCTGTGTAGCCAGACATATTCAGACTAAAATATTGAGTAAATATTTAACAGTGAAGATAACTGATCAATGATATTAAGGTTTGGGGACCATGCCTCATATATGGAGTAAGCTGTCATAGATGCTTTCAACTCTAATAAAGCCATAATAATTTTAACAACTCAAAATCTAGCCCTTAATAGAAAATTGCAACTTCATGAAACATAAAAAAGTGACAATGATTTTCACTCCCTAGAAATGTATGGGAAATGTTTCCTTTCCCACTGCCACAGAAAATGTTGTTTTTACATGGATAATAGCAACCCCTCCCCAGAAACCAAACATTTTAATTACCATTCAAAACTGCCATATTTTCAGTTTCTGTATTTGAAGATTTCTTTTCTTATGAAACATTGAACTTTTCTCAGACAGCAGTTGCTTCCATGAAAAAAAAAGTGCAGTCAAAACTCACATTTTCCCTTGGAAAAATTTTGACATTAAGGAATAAATCTCTTTTGGCTATACATCCCTTCCTAGAGAAAGGTATGGTCTAGATTACATTAAAACAGGTCTATCTATGTCAGACAGCTCGCTCTGCATTTGAATGAACTCCTTTCTCAGTGTCTGTGTTTAGGGCAGCTTTGTATCAGGGATCCAAGATTTCATCGAGGCAGGAAAGCCACGGGCCATGCAAAATTTCAAGTGTATTTGCATATCCACTTTACATGTGCATTTCTCATTGGTTACTTACACATAAAAGCAGCTAATTTAGCCTTGACCCTTACAAATATCTGCTTTGGTTAGATACTTATGCAAGCTATACACAAACATGAAGCAAACGTTTCCATGAGATCATGGGATTCCACCATGTTGAAAATCTGGCCTCTTACCATGTTTCAGTAAGTATTATTTACTTTTCTACTATATGGGAAGTAGGGGTGTGCGACGTGGGCCCTATTCAATTCGGTTTTGGTCCAAATCAGGGCTGATGATTCAATTAGTTGATTTGGATCACTGTCCCTGACTTGCTTTGGCTGAATCTGAATCTGAAGATTTGATGCTGATTCGGAGAATCAGCGATTCAGACATAGACACAGTTTTAAAAGTTTTTTCTACATACCTCGAGGTAGTAAGTGTGGTTTGTGAATCCTGTGATGCTGGGGCAGATGGAGCGTCCCCCAGGAGTGTGGTGGGGGGCCCTCCATGTGCTTGGCAGCGAACCCAGAAGTGGACCAGAAGTACTTCTGGTCCACTTCTGGGTCCACCAGGGAGCATGCTGGGGGGGGCCCCCTTGCACTCCCCCAGCTCAGCAATTGGCTGCAGGGACCCCAGGTGCCCTCTCCAGACCCAGGAGGCACCAGTCACTGAGCCACAGAGGGGCATGGTGGGGGGGGGGGGCACATGCTCCCTGGCAGACCTAGAAGTGGACTGGAAGTGCTTCTGGTCCAGTTCTAAGTCTGCTGCCAATTGCACTGGGGAACCCCCTGTGCTTCTGTGGGACACTGCATGTGCCCCAGCATTGCAGCACTCATGAGCTGCCTGCTACCTAGAGGTATGTAGAAAAAACATTTAAAGCTGTGTCTATGTCCAAACCTCCGAATCTTTCTGAATCTCTCTGAATCGATTTGGAGGGTTCTGATTCGATTCGGGGAGATTCAAGTGCCCTCTGATTTGATTCAGATTCAGCGATTCAACCACCGAATCGGACCGAATCTCCGCCAAATCAAATCAGGGATCAAAGCTTTGCATGGCCCTAATGGGCAGTAGGTATAACTGAAACTTAGTTAAAACTAAAATATTCAACTCAATTGTGCTATTTCTCTGTACTTGGAATTCTGTCATTGAGTAAGACAGCAAATACTGTCATCATTGACAATGAATGTATCACTGCCATTTAGCCACTGGTAATATATGTGTGATAAGGTATCTCATTTGGAAGGCATAACATCTATAACTCAAAATATTTAATAACAGTAAACTATTTGACATGTCCTTAGACACGTGCAAAAATGAATGCTGTTGGTATCTAGCTTTTCAAAGCTGAACTGGCTGTCTCCAGAAGACAAAGGGAAAACCCATCTTCATAAAATTTGCAACATAACTGAACAGGGGGAAAATGGCCTTTTAAATCAGATGTGCTACAGTTTTCAGGGTTAATACAAATCTTTAAATATGATTTAGATAAGTAATGCATGCATTGCTGAAGCAGACGTTGCTCCCAGAAAGAAAGGGCATCATCTGACAGTGTGTTTGTAGTTTTAAATGAGAACAATTAAATGCATTCACTGTTGTTTAGACAGCAAAACAAACAAACCAGTTGTCTTGGTTGACTTTTAAAATCCACCTAGCTAAGGCTATTGAACCTGATGGTGCATTGACTTCATGGTTATATAGACAGGAACATAGTGACTTTATTTTTCAAAATATATAGGAAGTGCTCATCCTAGTAACTCCATGTTAAGATCAATACTGTTCAATTATTTACTGTTCTATCTTTACAGAGTATGTGCTATTGTCTTGTGTTTAATAAGAGAGGAAAGCTATAGATTTATTTATCAGATACAGCACTGGATGACTGGCAGGAGCACACAGATGTCAGATAACCAGAGAACTTTATTTAAAAGATTTTAAAGAGATCATCCTGACTCAGACCTGACTCAGCCCTCATTTGCTTGCTGGAAGAACTGGGTCTCTGCCCAGTCCATAATGATGAAGTCTCTCTGTGATTTTCAGGGTCAGCGGATTGGAGGGGATGGAGCCTGAATAGATTGGAGAATACACATTGTATTTGCCTTAAGGCTTTAAAGTACAGGCCCTGGAGAGATGAGAGGATGAGGGGCAGTCCTGCCTCTGCAGGCAGGGCTGTCGTGGGGTTTGCCTGAAGTGCCCAGGCTGCAGAGCAGGTGCAAGTGCCTGGTGTCTCCGGTGCCTATGAGGGTTTACATGGGGATCTTCCGCTGGGGCCTGGGGGCTGGAGTGGCCGTGACCTCCTGCATGGCCCCAGTCCCCTGCAGCCTGCCCTGACACAGCTCTGTGCAGTCCTGGGGCCAAGCTGAGACCAGCAAGACCCATGCCCGCAGTGGTCAATAGGCTCTGCTGGATGCAGAGTGAGCAGGGGGAGGCTTGCACCCATCTCCCTGCACCACCACAGCCCACTTTTACATGACTGGTCGCATGTGCAGATCAGCGCACTGCTGACAGGCCTTGCACTGGGCCAATTGCACACTGTCCGTCAGTAGCCCATGGAGCCACATGCGTGACTGGCCATATGAAAGTGGCATGCAGTAGCAGCGCAGGGCAGTGAATGGCATGCGAGCTCCCCTCGCTGCCCGTGTCTGGGTGGTTCATGTGCGGTCCACAGAGGGGCACCGCTGTCCTCGACCCCCAGCCCTGCTCCTGGGAGGCGGCAGTGTTCAGTGGTGGGTGGCAGCACTCCACTCCCGCCTGCCCACATGTAGGGCCTTCCCAAGGATCTCAGGGGTATGCGTACCCCCAGTTGACAAGCCCTGATCTAAGGTTTTCACTGTTCAATTTTGGCATGATGTTCTGTCCAGGCTTAATTTGCTCAGGATCAGTCTAATATTAACGTGTTAGTTACGTTTTTCACCTACCGCATGAGTTAAAACCCTCTCTTATTTCACCTGATAAGATTTCAGAGGCTGAGGTTCATTATTCAGTGTCACTGTTTAGAAGATGCCCTTTCAGGGTGCATAAAGGAGTTATAGTTACATCACCCTAACCAAAGTTAGGGCAATAATATCACGGGTCGGCTCTTCAAGCATTCACGAGGCTTTAGTCACCGTAAAAGTGGTGCATGCAATCTGAAGTTAGTTCTCATAAGATGAGAACTAATTTGAGACTGGAATGTGTTAACCTGACCGAACATGGGTTCATTTGGCACACTGACTGTTTGCACAGGTCCCCAGCACTGCCCTGGCTCTGGGAAAGCCCAGCACCCTTCACAGTCCTGGTGGTGTGCTTTTTTTCCCCTACCAACCCAGACCAAGCTATTTTTACCCACCTGATCAGCACACTCCTGGACCAGGCAGCCCTCTCCCTTCCCTGCCCCCCACTGCAGACTGATCAACCCCCTCCCCCCACACTGAACCTACCAGTTGCCTCCCCAACAATTTACTTGCCTCTAGCTGCCCATGCAAACGTTTGCCATGGAGGAACCCAACTCAAGTTTAGGTGGCTCAAAGCAAGCCTGTTAACCTGAGCTGGGTCTTCTGACTGGTTGCACCCCCACTCTGTGTCCTCCTCCACTGCTGTAACTTTGCACCTGTCCTGTGCACCGAGCATTGTTCTTGTTCTGCTTCCATGTGGGAATGCATCTTGCTTGGGGTAACTTCCAACTCTTCCCCAAGTTTCCTCTAAGTGCCATTCTGGTTATGTAGGATGGTTTCGTAAAACATGAAGGACGCAAAGGTGGCCAGGTATTGAATTTGTCTAATTCTCTCTGGAAATTAATTCCACAACTGAGAATACAGTAACGACTGTTACAATTTTCCCATTGATTTTGTGAATGAACAAATCCCTGTGATTTTGTGGATATGCTCTGTAATGGGACCTTTTCTCTCCCTTGGTTAACAGATCCTGCAAATTGTATAATTCATGTCTGTGCAGCGAGCAAGTTTGATGGTGTAGAACAATAAATTGCAGTAAGGAATCAATACATTATTTCCAAGAACGTTTATGGAGAGCTTTCCATCCCTACTGAAACAATGTAACTTTTTTTTTTTACTCCTCCCAGATTTACAATCGTTTGCTTGCAGTTCATTACGTACAGGAGCTCTGTTGGAATTGGAACTTATGTCTGGGCACTTATGTCTCCCTGGTTTTGTATTAAATGTCTCTTGGTGAAATCCCAGAGCTGACAAATTGAATAAGTGTATAGAAGTCAGTAATCTCTGCCTGGAGACTATCAATCACTCCCCTATTAAACCACAATAGCCACACAATTAATCGATCAGTTCAGGGGAAAAATCACTGTTGCAGTTCATTTAGCCTAACTTCTCTGACAAAATCTTCACTCAAATGTAAAACGGAGGAAAACTTTTCTAGATTTTCCTGTGTCAATCCATTCTTCTATCTGGATTGCTAATCATTTGAAAAAAAAACAACCAACCACACACGTTCCAGCACGCTGTGGAAATCTATGTCATATGATGAGGGCAGATTCCACAGAGCTATCAGAACAAAATAAATTAGAAAATCTCTAATCATACTACTTCATCTGTTTTACACAAATGCTGACACATATTTCATTTGTAGTCTCCTTCCTGCATTCTTTGATTTGGACAGAAATGATAATATAGAAGTTTTCTGTGCAAGTGTGGTGGTGGAGGAAGGGGAAGAGAGAAAGAGAGAGAAAGTAGAAGGGGTGTCAGAGGAGTTATATTCCTGGGGTATAATCACGGCCCTATTGAAGGCAATACACATCCTGCCACTCACGTCAATGGAATCAGAATTTCATTCTTGACCCGAATCCAGGGCCTGATCCAGCTGTCATAGAAGTAACGGGAGAAGTTCCTAATGGCATCAGTGGAGCTGTATCATACCACTTTGCTTTTCCTATAAGGAAATTATGTTAGTTTCTGCAGAGGCAGAAAATGCCAAAAAAGATTGTATCTACATTCTCACTCATGCAACAATAAGGGAGTAAAGACATAATGAATACAATGCCTCTAATGGCTAGCTGTATGCCTGAAGTATAAGATCATCTTTAAGAGTAAAGTCTTACAATATATACTGAGTATAAAATATATTTGTATAGATAGATCCTCCAGAAACTTTCATTTTTAACTCCCCCAATCCCTTTTAAATAATTGTCATGTTCAATGTATTATTACCTCTAAGGCAAGAGAAATGTTCCTTGCCTTTCCAATTCTCAAAGCTATCTTTGTATTACATGTTGGCATTAATATATACACATTACTTTTTATCTTTGCCATATTTAGTTATTCATTTAACATCTAAACATGCACTAATGGTTACTGTGCTTTTTTGATTTGCAGAAGTTCTGTCAGAAATAATTTCAGTCTCAGCCAGAACTCAAACAGAATCAGGTTAGAGATGGGAAAGAAAAGAAACAGCATTCCTTCTACCTTTCTTTTTATTCCAAAGTTACATTGGTAAAGCTAGTACATTAATAATGCTGGCTGCTTCTTGCAACTGAGGTCTCTGCTTCAGGTCAGTAATTAATTATCATATATTCATTGACTTTCAGGAAACATTTTGACTCATAAATCAACTACACGTGTAAAAAAGATTACTAGGGAATCCAATTAAGTTAAACATACATTACCACATAGGGACTAATTCACAACAGTTTATGCGGGGTAGAAAGAAGTGGATGGAGCCTTGGACACACCTGGGGCACTTTCAGACCCATAGGTTATAGATGGGAAACAAGTGATGCAGTCTCCCTATCTGCCCTGCCCATTAGACACTATGCTTATGGAAACCATTTAAGTAGCTGGATAGAAAGATACATCAGGAAGATTTTGTGCCTCACATTTGTCTTGTGGTGTGCAATAAAAGAGAGGGAGTTGGCTCTCTTCATTATCCATCCTGGAGCCAAATTCTCTCATGGCACAGTCATTTTGCTATTCATGTCTGCCTCTTGGAGCAATGTTGACATACCGTTGAAGCAACCAGTGAAGAAAGACATGCAAAATTAGTTTGCACTTATTCAAGTATGTTTCTTGAACATATATCCATCTCTCCCAACCCAGTTTTTGCCCTGTAGTCTACAGTTGCAGCTGCATTTGTATATTAAAAAAATGGGCTATGTCTAGAGGACTAGTTCAGGGCAGCTCTGCCTAGAGATGCCATACTAGCGGTTTCTTTCTTTTCTTTTCTTTTTTTTTTTTTAAACTTTTTATTTTTTTCCCCGTTTCAGCTGGACTTGCAGGACTTTCAAAGAGTAGCATTGTCAATAATTCACTAAATAATCTGTAATGTTTTCTAACTTTTATAGCACTCCGGGTTGGCAATCTGGATGAGTGTTTATAGCTCCCGAGTCTGCCACAAATCAAAGAATTCATGATACAGCAAATATGCTTTCAAAATGAGACCGCTCTGGAAAACAAACCTATTTGTTTGTGCAGTGATAGTTGTAAAATCAAGGGAGATTTTAAACCAAAAGGACGACTCCACCTATGAAATGTTAACAGTTTATGCTAAATAATTTTTGAGGCAGACAAAAACAGCCTAGAAAATGTTCTCAGTGCCCTGGCTTACTAGAAGCCCCCATCCCAGAGATTCATTTTAATCTGTAATGGATTGGTGTGGAAAGATGTCAAGGCACTGCATTCCCACTCAGATCAGTGAGTTAGGTGATCACTGCAGGCTATTTCAAAGCAACTGTCCCCCTAGAATTCAAGGTATTTAATTGAGAAAGTCTATTTCAATCTTTAGTTGGGGACAGAATAAATAAATAAAAAAAACTAACCCTCATGCCATGCAATAGCTAGAGCAGAGTTTAATCACATGGAAGCAAAAGAAATAGAAATGGAAATGAAAAATAACCCTGGACTTAATGCTGTTCATTGCTCTCTCTTATCGTGGGCACTATCTGGCAGAGCGTGATTGCATTTTTGTACTCCAGTCTGAACTGCCACTTCTCGCTGCCATTGTTTACTAGTTATGCAAAGGGGAAATCCGGTTATTTTGGACAGGAGCTGAACGGCCATGCTTAAGTTGTACGGACAGGCAGAAGAAAAAGGTTTCTTTTTATTTTACTCTACTTTTAAAATGGAAACTGAAATAAGTGTTGGATGCTTATAAAGAGTGTTTTAGAAACATAGTGATTTTCCTGCAGGGGCTTTCTGGACAATTTTTATTGACATTCCTGTTCTTGGAAGTTTGCTCCCCTAAACTTTGCTTTGAGCTTTTCTTGTTTGATAACCATAAATACCAAGCAGAGTCGTCTGGTTTTGCCTGTTTTCTGGTCAGAGCTAGACTGCGGGATCAGACCCACAAGGAAATGTCAAAGTTTTTATTCCTCCCCCAAGAAGCTCTCTTTCAGATGAGTTGATGGCAATACCTATGTAGCCAGATGAATGAGATAGAAAAAAATCTCATCCAAAGTTTGGATCTGGATTCAGTCTGGGAGTATTTAAAGTTTAAACAAATTGAGAACTGAGTGGTTTGCACTCATGTGCTGCTATGAGCACACCAGTTCAGGATCCAAAAAAGTCTCTGGTATGGTAATGGAGCATATGCTGCTCACTCATAGCTTCCCTATTGTCCCCTCTCCATGTTACTCTGCCTATTAATGCCCAGTTTTCTGGGATGTCACACTTAGACCTAAGTAGAACGAAGCATCCCTTAGTTTTAATCAGTAGGGTCAGATTTTTCCCCAGATTTACTGTCTGTTAATATCTCGTCTCTTTTACATTATACTTAACAAATATGAATTTCATACAAAAAAAGCTTGTTGTTTGCTCACATATTACATTATTTTCTAAGTGTGTGCCTATATACTGTAGGGGATGTCCCTTGAGAGACAGAGAGACTGGGTAGTTTGATTTAAAAATAAGACAGGTTTCTGCTATGGAACTAATCCAGTTCTCTGGGAGCCTTTCTGTCGGCCTCAGTGGAAGCTGGTCTGGATCCTTTCTATCTTTATCCTTCTACTACTCTCAATAATCAAAACTCTAAATAACACAACTGTTAAGTAGCACACGGCAAACTAAATAATTTACTTACTGGAGGCCTTCCTAAGCAGCACTTTTCCTTCTGAAGATTAAGGGCTGTCAGTATACTTCAAAATCTGTTGCTTTTCTGCTCTCCCTTGCCAGAAATACATCTGGTTCATCTAACCAGCTGTAAATGTTGAGCTTTAATTACTTGCTGAAAAGTTGGTCTGACAAATCTATAACCCATGCTTACTATTTAAGGACTTTCTGAATTCTTGAAGAAAACAGGATTTTTGACCTGCTCTCACATTCCCAGGATCTGAACAACTTCTTGAAATACCATTTCCAGTGTAAAAGAAATACTGTTCATTCTAGCTCAGTTGTATAACTAGTATTAAGCTTCAGAGGACATCAGGATTGGAGTAAAGCTATCACCGGGTAAGAGAGATGTACTTAAAATGTGTGTTTCAGTACTACTAGCTGTCATGATGCAAAGAATGTCGGCCATTCTTACCACGTGGTAGAAGCTGTAGACATTACTCAGTGGTCACGGTGGGTCATCAGCAGAACTAGGGTCCCAGGCTCCCAGAGAAGTACTCTGGGCAAAAAGACCAATGACATTCCTTAGATATATGGACAAAAAAATATCAAGGAGTACTCAAGGGGTTTTGTATTCTCTTTAGCTGGCACTGTTACAACAGCTCCTAAAATACCATGCCCAGTTCTGGTGTCCACAACTGAAGAAGGAAGTTGGAAAATTGGAAGTGGTTCAGAAAAAGCCAAAAGAATGATAAAGGAACTGGAGCAAACACTTACAAAGCCTCAAAGACCTCCATTTAGTCATCTTATTAAAAAAAGAAGATGAAGAGGTGACTTTATTAGAGTCTGTAAGTACCCGAGGACCAAACATTTTATAATATATGTTCTTCAAATAGCAGACAAAGGTATAACAAGCTGAAGTTAGACCAATGCAGAGTTGACATAGGAGTTTTACTCTATCACCTAAAATTAATGAGATGAGGATTCGGTTGAAGTTTTTAGAATTGTAGAATGGAAAGCCTCTAGAGAACGACCTGTGCTGAAAAGTTCAAAACCAAGGATGGTTAGGGATATCACCATAACACATTTCCACTTGTTGGCACCACCGAAAAAACTCACTGGCAACCTGATAACTTCCCACGTGACTAAAATGTTTGAAAGTTCAGGATACATTTTAACCCAATAGCTTTACTCAGTTTTATTTAGTCATTTTCCCATCATTTTCATTGGGAGTTTGTCAGAGCAAAAAATGAGTAAAGATCTTAGATAAGCTGCTGGCCTAGTAGGTTTAGTATCCTTAGTTTTAAACAAATGTTGTTGCCAGCTTTATTTTCCTCCCACGATCAGTACTACATTGCTGAGAAACCATACTAGTGGAGTATGGTTTCCAGTACTAGTGGAGTTACTGAAGAATTGCTTGGCTTTGCCCTTATCTTGACCAGACGCCTGCAGAGATTTAATTCATGCATTTTAGCACAAGATGGATTACTGTAATATGCTTCTGGCTGATCTCTCAGAGGTGAGTGTTGGTAAACTACAAGCAAAATGTTTCTGTCAAACATTTGACATGGACAAAGTACCAAGAGCATGATTTTGTCAGTTTTATATTGGTTGTCAGTCAGTGAATGAAAAGAATACAAAATCCGAATTGCAACAATCAGCACTGCAAAGATCAGATCCATGAATTACACCAGTAAGGCAACAGAACCCAACATGTCCTGCATCCTTTCCCACCTCCTTCTTACGGGCCAGATCCTATCGTTAACTTTGTCCGACAAACACATCTTTTTGGAAGAATTTTGCACATTTCTGTCAAAGACAAGATTTGTCCCATCATGATTTGTCCTGCGTAAACAGTGTGTTAGATTCGTCGCAGTTCTATTGGCAAATCCATTGGACTAACTCTAACTGCACAATATTTATTAAACTTGCATTGAATTTTAGTTGTTTTTCCACTTTTCTCTTATTACGTAGCCATTTTATCCCACACGCTTAGTTTTCAGTGGGACTGTTCTTATAGGGTTAAATGCTAAGATATATTTAGAAATCTTTTAGATCTATTATGTGCCAAATTACCTGTTTTCCAAAACCTTTGATGGAAGGGGGGCAAGAAAGGTGCTGAATAATTTTGTGAAGTAAGAGTAGCCTGAAAAAACATACTTAAAACAGACTGGAAAAAAAAATTGTGGAACACATATGAAGTATTCCAAATAAATGCTTGATTGTAATGCTAATACAAAAACAAGAAAGAAGATAGCTTGTATTCTTTTTCTCTCTCTTTCTCTCTTTTTACTTCAAGACATTTTTGAAAGCATTTCTAGTTTCTAGTCATCTTTAATTTACCAGTATTCAGAAACATAAGAAAAAAAGGAAGGGGGAGAAAAAAAGGTATGTATAAGCTTCAAAAACCACGTCAGGGAAAGATGAATGCCCAATTTAGCTCCAAAATGCAATAGCATTTGATGTCAGATAAAAGGCTGGGATTTTCATTTACTTTGTTAATCATAAGTACAATGAGGAGAAGAGAATATCTTTTTTAATTGTTTCATTTCATCATAAGTATGATTTCAGTGATGCAGATCTTAAAAATGTACTCACTGAAGTGAATTAAAATCTTTTTACTTACACTCTCCAATAAAATCATCAGAGCAAAGTGTTTTATTGAGTTTTCTTTGCCAGTTACTTACCCCAGCTTGGAGGTAGTAATCTGTATGTGTGTCATATAGACACATTTGTGTAAGTTCAGAGCTAGACATGTCTGCCATCAGTTGGTAAAGAACCTCGCTGAATAAAATTCAGTAATGATGAACACATGTAAACACTCAAATGTAATTACAGCTGTACTTATGAATAACGGCCCACAGATCACATTACGTCTTGATTAAACATTACTAAGAAAGGGTATAGTCTGATTTACGTGCCCTCAATATCTATGTCAGACGGGCTGTCAACAACAAGGGCTGGGTTCAAATATCCAGGTGCCTCTCTTAAAACTAACACCAGGATTCGGGGATACCAAAAATATTTTCTGGGCATCCCTGTTAGGCAATAGTTGCCTTATAAGCATTGGGTCATTGGGAGAGGGAGGAACATAGCATCAAGCTGAGAAAACACAGCAACCATCTGTCTAAATGAATGAGTAATAAAGCAGTGGCCGGCAGTCACTTCAGTAAGCTGGGTTTAAATCAGTTCCCCACGTTGGGTGAAGATCCCGAGGCCACGTGCCATATCACTTTCCCACCCCCAACTCCTGGTTTGATGTTGGTGGGCAATACATTTCAAGAGTCCTTAGGTGTCTTTAGGCAGGCCTGCCTCCAGTCCTTTGGGACCAGTTGTCTGGCTCCACCCTGAGACTCCACCAATTCTGCATTGGTGCAGAGTGATGGTCACCCCTCAAGTGTCACAGGAGGAATTCTGGATAGAAAACCTATGTAAATGAAGTGCTCTGTACCTAGACTGTTCCCTGTTCACTAATAAGTTAGGGCAGCAACTCATTTGGAGCTTTTGTCCAGCTGGAGCTCCGAGTTCAATAGATTCTGCGCATGAAACAGCACTGAAGCCTCCTTTCCCTGCTCACCACAGATAGGAGCAGGGGCCTGCTTACCTGTGGAGCTTCAGACTGCAGGTTTTAAGTGTTTTTGTTGAACCACTGTGCACAACCAAAGGCACACAGAGGGATCGATCAGTATGGAGATACAGCTAGCAGAAATCAGAAATCAATGCTGCAAAAAATCTAAGGAAATCTGCTGCCTTCTTGAATATTCTGCCCCATGTTCCTTTTCTGACATTGACATAAAATGCGTGTATAAAAAGTGGAAAGCAAGTTTTGAAACACAATCCCCAGAGAAACCTGATGAATATTCTGTTTGTATCTAGAGAAATATATGGCTTGTTGGTGAATTGTAAAATTTTATATAAGAAGGAAAACAAACAATTTTGCCTCTTTGCAACAATCCCAAGGATAGTCTCCATTCACAGTTGCCATATTTCTTCTCTAATTTTGCTGGTGAACTACATACTGCAGAATCCCTGCTAACATAGCCCCTGCTTAAACTATTAGTATCATAGCATAATCTTTTGATGGTAAAAATGATCTGATAGTCACTGATAAGCAACTCCAGTGAATACTGGAATTGCATTCTGCATCACAACATACTATCCCTACAACTCAGCTCTCCTTAGAGAAGAAACTAGAGATTTAAGTTTTAAAAAAACAACTTGTTAGCCAGCGTTTGCATTTACTTTCTAAACTGGTGTGATCAGAGGACTAACGGTCTCTTTCTACTGTTCTCAGTGGCCCCTCTCTCTTTCTTCCTGAAGTTCTGCTTAATTTAGTAAGATTTTGCTACCATAAAACATATACTGTACCTTTCTTTTTACGTAGTCTTTTATAATGCACTCTGTGTGACACGATACAGTAGCAGGTACCAGTATGTGAGTCCATTTGTTGTATTTCATTTACCATGTAGCTGCCATGGATCAGACAACAAAACCCTGCCTATCTATACTTATCCTTTGTCAAAAAATCAAGCTGATGGTCCATCTGAGTCTACTGGCCCATGCCACTGGTGTGGTTGAAGCATGCCAGTTCCCATGGCCAGCAGCCCACAAGGGAGTGATGTGGCTCATACTACATCTGGCTCTCTCATTCCCATGTCGAAATTATAGACGTTAGGGCTGGAAGGGACCTTGGAAGATCAGAGTCCAGCCCCCTGCTCCAGGGGCAGGAAGTCAGCTGGGGGACAAAGGATCCCAGCAAGATAGGCGTCCAAATGTTTCTTAAAAGAGTCCAGAGTAGGTGCTTGCACCACCTCTGAAGGCAGTCTATTCCAGGCCTTGGGGGCTTGGATAATAAAGATGTTTTTCCTTATGTCCAGTCTGAAACTGTCTTGGAGGAGTTTGTGACCGTTTGACCTTGTCATCCCTTGGGGCGCTCTGGTGAACAGACATTCCCCCAGATCCTGATGCACACCCCTGATATACTTATAGGCAGCCACTAAGTCACCCCTGAGCCTGCGCTTTTCCAGGCTGAAGAGTCCCATGACTCTCAGCTTCTCTTCATAAGGCCTGTTCTTCTGCCCTCTGATCATGCGTGTGGCTCTCCTCTGGACTCTCTCAAGCTTTTCCACATCCTTTTTAAATTGTGAAGCCCAGAATTGGATACCGAAGCTGAGTACAACGGGAGGATGACATCCTGAGATTTGCTTGAGAAGCATCTATGGATGCAAGCCAGAGTTTTGCTCACTTTACCAGCTGCAACATTGCATTGGTGGCTCATGTTCATCTTGTGATCAATCATGACCCCCAAGCCCCTTTCAGCCATGGTGCTAGCAAGCGTAGCACTGTCAAGCCTATAAGCCTGCTGCAAGTGCCCCTGCCACCGAGGTGGAGTACCTTGCATTTTTCCATATTGAATGTCATCAGGTTTTTATCTGCCCATTTTCTACGCCTGTCAAGGTCGGCCTGGATCACCAGCCTATCCTCAGGTGTGGACGCTTTAGCCCAAAGTTTGGTGTCATCGGCAAACTTGGCCAGTCTGCTTCTGACACCAGTGTCCACATCGTTAATAAAGATGTTAAAGAGTATAGGTCCAAGGACGCAGCCTTGAAACACAATGACTGTTCTTAATTGACTTTGCCCATTTTGGGGGCAGTACGAGTCCAGAATGGCACCACATACTCAAGCCTCTGGAGTCATAGCAAGATAGCTTGACTGCTCTGCTACCTTGCCCCCTAACTTGTCTGTGTGGAACTGGATGAATGTTGCTCATGGAAAGTCTGAGATTAAGAATGGGAAAGCAGAGTAATCTATAGTTTGTGCAACGTGCATTCATAGCACCCACCAATGTGTGTTAGCTCTACCCTGACAGGAACATTGGTAGAAAAAAAGAGAATAATTTAGCCTCAGGTGCTCTTGAATCCTTGGTTTTGTGGTGCCAATTATGATGAAGAAAGTTGTCTACTGGATTAAGATCACTTGTTAACTCCTAGTATGTAGCAGAGATGGGCCACCACCAGAACTCTTTCTGTAACAACTCCCCTCACCCTTGTGGCATTTATGTAAAGTGGGCCCTGGATATAAGTCACCCTATGCATTTCTTTTCCAAGAACTTAGCCTATCTGACAAAGTTTTGCAAACCAAAATATTGTATCCTTGACCAACAACTAGCTACCACCAGTTTGCAGTAGATTTGAGCTAGCAAACATGGAGACATGAAAGGCTCCTGCTTGGCAATTCTCTTTGTAGTTTTTGGCCCTGTGGACTTTTCTAGGTGGCATTCTGGAAGGGAACACATTGCGCGCTGGAATGAAAGGAGGACACAACAAAACATGTTGCACAGCAGTGACAGCCCTCTGCTGCGTTTGCACCCTGTGCAGACAGCAGGGATATTTCATTTCATGTATCAATCACAACTGGCTGGAATAATTCCACAAAGCATTATGCTAACAAAGAAAGAAGCATGCTTTTTTGTTGCCTTTTTTTAAAAAGAATAGTCTAGGCACCTGGGGCAGAGGTTTTACTCCAAGGTATTGCACTGGGATACAACATCATAGCTCTTTTATGTAAGGTCAGGACCACACACCAGGGACTGTTCTAAGGTTTGATTAAGCTCACTGAACCCCAGCTTCACATCACTGCTGAAGCTTAATTAACACTAAAGTGACATGACCATAAATTCTGACAAAGGGTTTTTGAACCCAAAAGCTTGCTTAAAAATTGTTTCCCAACTATTTAAGTTGGTCTAATAAAAGATATCAGATTCACCCAAAGAACCTTGTTTGCCTATGTCCATAAAGTAGCACAGAGTAAATACAATGGAAAAGATGCAGGTATTGTTGTCTAAAGACCCAATATAAGGCACGTTTTGAAATCTGAATTTAACTGAACGTATTAGAAATAAGAAGGATGAGAAGAAATGCATGTAACCTGCCTTAACTTGTATTGCTGTTGTTGAGAACTCAATATGCCAGAGAGAGAGATTTCTAAAACTGGAGGAAGGGGAAGGGAAAGGGGATAATCAGGGGGGGGAAAAAAAAAAGATACGTAACTATTTTCACTAGTGCAGCAGGATAGCCTGGGAAAAGGTATGGGCAGTGAATGTGCCGAGGCAGGTGTTTTTTGTCTGATGCTCATGTTATAGTTTATCAGGGAAAGTAAACCAGAACGTGCAAACTTAATCCTAGCACGCTTGTGAGGGTGTTGGAGGAGTGCTCTTCTATTTCCCCCTTTTCCTGGGATAAGTGAAATCCCACGAGTTAGCTCAGTTCCTTTTCTTTCCTGGAATCCAATGGATGCTTTAGTACCTAGAGGAGGGTAGCAATGGCTGGGGGGGTCCCTACTTTCAGTAACCTGTGAAGATGACAGGGTAGGAGAGCGAACCACACTTTTTTTGGAGGATACACAGCCTGTCAGCTGTGCTCTACATTGTCCTCCTGTATCTCATCTAATAAACTTGACAACACATTTGGACATGAACTAGCCCGTGACTTGGAGAGCCTGGCATATTGAAGGAAACCAAGTTTGGTATCTCTACTGCTTGAGGTACCTACATGAAAATGATGAAAAGGGACATGCTTCTGCAGGTCCTGCAGAGTTCCTTTTTTATGTTTTTTCTGAAAAAGCTTCACACGTTTAAAGGAAATTGGGAGCTGGTCCTAGGACATGAGCCAAGTATGATACAAGGCCAAAACTGAGGAATGTCTAGAGGCTACTGCTTGCAATAACAGCACATTGTGAATACCCAGGAGGACACATGCTGTACTAGGGGAAGCAGCACAATGTTTTTGACTTGGGGGAAGATTGCAAAATGCACGAAGGATATTTTTATTCGCTGTCCTGGAGATTAATGTGAGAAAGAAGGAAGGATTTTTGAAAGCAACTGCAATGAAAAATCCTCCCAGTTAAGCATAAAAAAGTGTAATTACTGCCCAGACCACCTGAGTAGTCTTTCTCTTTGTTGATAGTAGAAAAACTTTCATTGACTGTGGGTACAGAGGGTTGGCCGCTGGTCTAATCAATATGCAGAGTTGTAAGTGTATTTTGAACTTACCTCAGTAATAGACACCACCTGGAAGGGAAAAGCCTGGGACACCTACAAGTGGTACGTATCATTAAAGACAAAAGTTATCAGACTGTGGGACAGCGCTGTGGATTTTAAAGTTGGCTAAATAAGTTCTTGGGTTCGTTTAGTCCTTTGTCTCCTTTACAAATTAGCCACAAGACCACTTTCTTTTGAATTTATTTGCTCACTGTTAAAATATTTGCCAAATAATTTATGCAAACATACTTCAGTCCAGTAATTTTCTATGACGGGTACTGCTTTAAGCATTCATTAATTCTGCTCTAGGATTGGCCACCTACATCACATGATATTGCTTCTGCTTCTTAATTAGACAACTCTACACATCAAAAAAAACATATCTCAAGATAACTGCATGAATGCTTTCAGGGTGAATAAACATGCAAATACTTATTGTCCTTATAAAAAACTCTTGTGTTTTTAATGGGTGTGTGCAAATATTTACAGGAAACAAATAAAAGGGGTTGTAACATGAATACAAAATGAATTCTCTGTTTTAATCAAATACTTTTGCCTAGACCTATTGTAAAGAATAATTAAGAAGACACTGTTCATTGTTTTACTTTACTTACTCTGTAAAGGCAGATACAAATATTAGCACAGAATCTGAAACAAGACACTTAGATATCTCTAGACAGGCTTTATATTTGCATATCTTTATACATGAATCACAAAAAATAGTGATGGAATTAACCTCTGAGAATATTTAGCATATGGCTTACCAGCAAAAAAACTGTTCCATGTAGTATATTTACTTCTACTTTGTTCAGAATAATTTGAAATATCTATAAGGATGGCAAAATTTCTACTGCTCTTGGGAGACTAGTCCACAGTTTTATAGCTGTTCTTATGGTAAAAAAGATAACCTGCAAATACTTATTTGTGTGATGTGGGCCAAGATTTTTGATTAGTCTGGGTGAGAAATGAACATTTGACTCTACAGCTTGAGAATACTACCCATACGACAACACCGGGGCACTTTCCCTTACACAAAATGGTTGTTCCTACTTGGGAGTTGCACTCAAAGCCAGTACGTAAGAACAGTGGGCAGCCTAAAGTTGACTGAAAATATGACTTTTAAAATATATTTATTTCTCCTTTGCTCTACACCACATTAAAGCCCTTTCTGACTCGTGTATCTTTTCATTTCTTCCCTTATGTATTTTTTTTCAATCCGTGACTAATGGACTAAAATCTATTAGTTATTGGTTGCTCTTAACTTCCCAAGGCTAGGTTTTTAACCCTTGCTGAAACCTTGTAGGCTGCCTCCTGATTAATCCTCTTGGTCAGGTAGCAGCAAAGGCATGCAGAAGAGTAGCCTCAGACATATTCCTACCCATTCTATATTGGAGAGAAGCGTGTAGGTCTAGGAATTGGATGGGGCTAAGGTCTGTTCCCCTACAGAAGCAGATATGCTAGTTGGCATAGCTGAGCTGGAACGAGAAAAGAGGTATTTGGTGGCAGCGCAGGAGGAGCAGTCTCCTGCTTTCCTTCTGGAGCAAGGCAGAACCCAGCTGTGATGACCTACTTTTTTCTCGTCCCTGCTTCCCCTACCTCAGTGTAGACAGTGTGGCCACAATGTGACCTTTCAAACGCATGCATGTAAAACTCCACTTTAAATACATTTGTCAGCTTTTTGCCACCCACAAATAACTCTCAACTGGAAAGGAAAAACTTGGCAGCTGGCCCCTACTATGTTCTGATGTGCTGGCTCTGGAGGCCCATCACATCCAAACTTTTACATCGCTTTTCTTCTGTGTTAATTTTTAGTCACAAGTTCAGCTAAGTGAACCATTAAAAGTGAAACAAACTGAGCTGAACGACAAATTAAAATGTGCCTCAGGCAGCCAACACGTTTCTTTTTTAACTTCCATCTGTCGAGTGTTGGCTTGTGAGGTATGTGACAAAAAGCATCTTTGCTCATGAAGGACTTTTCACTCCCGCGGAGAGGTGGCCTTATGGATGGCGAAGGTTTTTTAAGGTTGTGGATCTCGAGTTCACAAATTACAGAATTTTCACATTGCATGCCTCTTCTGGGGAGCTAAATGGCAGACTGCTAATTTCAGATGAAGATAGAGACTAGATCTTTAAAACTGGCTATGAATTTCTGATAAGAGGACAAGGGCAGCTGTGGCAAAGGTATTATTATGTTGTTTAGTTTTTGCAGCACAGTAGCATCCAGGATAGTGGTTCTCAACCAGGGGGGCTGCATTAGCACTGTTAGGCATGCATACATAATTCATAAGATAACTCAGGGATTTTAAATGGGAATTCATACTTTTAAAAGCATTCTGACTTGTTATCATCTGTCTGAGATCTTTGCAACAGAAGAATTGCTCTCTTCTTTTTCTGTAGTCAAAAAACACCAACAACTAAGAGCTCAAGGCGTGCCCTGAGTTAACTAGGGATGCTTTGAGCAAAAGGTTGAGAACCACTAAATTAAGAGCCCTAGTCACAGACTAGGAACACACTATGCTAGATGGTGAACAGAACTGAGTGTGAAAAACCTTTCCCAAAGAGATTAAATCTAAGGATATTCTCTTTAGCAGTGGGAAAATCAAGATCTCCCTCTATTTGTTGGTGGCAAATGCAGGAAAATGTGGATGACTGTCTAAAAAAATAAAAAGCATTTCACTGACTGGGTAACAGTAATAGTTTTCAGGTTTTGGGAAAGTCATGTAGGGGTCCAATTTTGCAGCCTTTATGTACTTGGGGGCATAAAAGCCTGGCTGGCTACTAATGATATATTCTGAAAAAGTCTAACCAGGAGTGGAAAACAGCCAGTTGATTGATTCAATGCAAAATGATCATTGAGACTGTTAGCAATTATTTACTCTAACACTTCTCTAAAAATGCATTTTTCATTCATTATTCTATGACCTATATATGTAACTGGTCAAATGATATCAGTTGTGAATCTTGGCATTTTCCTTTTGTCACATAATGATCCATAAAAACCACTGTTATGTCCTTTGGGGACTGTAGGTAAGGGTGTGTGAAATGGGCCGCATTTGATTTGGATTTGGCCTGCATCGGGGACAGTGATTCGATCCGTTGATTTGGATCACTGTCCCAATTCGATTTGGCTGAATCCGAATCTGAAGATTCGATGCAGCCATAAACACAGCTTTAAATGTTTTTTCTACATACCTTGAGGTACCAGGCATGGCTCATGAATGCTGCCATGGTGGGGTAGATGGAGCATCCCACAGGGGTGCTTCTGGGCCACTTCTGGGTCTGCTACTGAGTGAGCTGGGGACCCCGCCCATGCTCCTATGGGATGTTCCATCCACCCAGCATCTCAGCATTCGTGAGCCACCTGCTACCTTGAGGTACACAGAAAAATGTAATGCTGCGTTTATGTCCGAATTGTCAAATCTTTCCGAATCTCTCCAAATCGATTCAGAGGGTTCCGATTTGATTCGGAGAGATTGAAGGGTCTCTTGGTTCGATGCAGATTCAGAGATCTGAAGCTTCCAAAGCTTCACACAGCCCTAGTAGTTAGCATCCTGTAAGAAGTGCTCAGCACCTCCTGGAAGTGAGCCTAGAAGAGAAAGGAAAATTGGAGAATACCTGTGGAGAATCCCAAAGGCAGCTTTCTACACTGTCATTTTTATTTTAGGATTTCAATAATTGCAGAGGTATATGTTCCTTGGGCCTGATTATTATATTTGTATTTATACTTATTTCTCTTTATATCTTTCTGGTAATGTAAAGGGATCTCAGTGTAAATGAGAACGACATCTCTGTGGGATGCAGAGCACTAGCAAAACACAGGGTTTGTTCCATGACAGATAAAAAGGAGGATTCTGCAGCAAAACAATTTGCCGTCTTTTCAATGAACAAAATCCTTCAGGTACAAGGGGTTAATCATGTGCATTTGCACCTGAGAGTGTGAATATGTATCACCAAACTGTAGTTAGAAATTATTCCTCTCTACCTTGATCTGTCATTGTTGAATTTCTGAACTTTCCCACCTCACTTCTCGCCAGGGTTTTGTAGAGTGAGCAGCGGCCATTCATAAATTTAAGACATGAATATATAGAAGAGGGATAGAGCTCCACTGTATAATTTGACCATGTTTTTAATGGCTGTGGTAGGATCCCATAAGATTAGGATGGAGACCTACCATGGATTGCAGAAAACTACCAGGATAATTGAATTAGTTGGCAAGTATTCTTTTTTCTCCTCTAAGAGCTTCTTACTTTTCATTAAGAAACAAAAATGAACCAAAAACATTTAAAAAGCCTGATAACCACTGAAACCAAAGATATTGTTTTTGCCTTATATGTTCAGGGTTTGGGTTTGAGTTTTCCAATGAAAAAAAGTTGAAGAAAGCAAGCATATTCAATATAAATATTTGTTTTTCTGAAAGCCCGATTTTTTAATGAAGAAAAGTTTTGTTGGATGAAGTTTTGCTTATTAGCACTACTATATATATATATATATAAACAAATGATTTAGGAATGGATCATCTGTGTAGGAATAGAAACATTTTTAGGTTATGATAAGAGAAACACAAACTTTACTTTGCATCTAGAAGTTTTCTCTGTTCTACCTACCTGAAGCCGCGCTACTTTAGAAAAAGAATCTTTTAGACAAGGCATCATTTCAACTGCTTCTTTTGTGCCCCATCAAACAACTTCCCTTTGCAACTTGATAAACAGACACATTGGCTAGGTACAGACATTTGGGGAGAGAATGGGGAGGTTAAAAATGGCCATCTGATCTAAGGTAAGTCAGGATGGGGAGACTAGTGGGATGGGGTGTTGGGGGAGATGGGCAAGAAGGCTTGAGGAGAGGATTGGAGGGTCTGTGGGGGGACTGGAGGACTGGGGGTGCAGGTGACATCAACAGGAGGGATTGAGGGAAGGTGGCATCCACGGGGTGGGATCTGTAGGAGGGATGGAGGTGTAGGCAATAACTGAAAAAGCAATCAGAGAGATCAGGAGAGCAGGCAGGATCAGTGGGGGGAGGGGAGGGGTTGCTGGGGTTTGGGAGGGCTTGGCAGGATCAGAGAGGCTTGCAGGGTCTGTTGTGGGGAGCTTAGAGTGGACCAGGGGCTATTTTTAGCCCCCAAATCTCCCTCAGAGAACCTACACTCCCATCTCTTTTGCCCTCCTCCCCTCACTGAAACTTACTTTTTTGGCTCCCAGCATCAGCAAATGCTTATAAAACTGGCACCCGGAGCAGCTTGCAGGATGGGGAACTGGGTGTGTGTGTATGTGTGTGTGTTGGGGGTCGGGGGCTGGGGTTGGCTGGTCCATGGGGGTGAGAAGAGGCCAGGGCACTAACTAAATATCAGTGCCAGGGGGGTGGGTAAGAAAAGCACAGCCCCAGGCCTGGGGCGAGCAACTGGGGTTTCCCAGCCCTGGGGCTGCACAGAAGTGCCATTCCCTCGTCTAACCTGGGTCAATCAGAGTGTTTATATCTGTGATCTGGGAGTAGGGGAGTAGGGGAGTGCTTTAATTAGAGCAGTTCTATTGTAGACTGGTCTGTGCGCACAGAACTTCTGTACAGGTTCAGGTCTAGATTGATTTCTGTTCACTAAGGTAGGGTCTAAATGTGAAGTCTGCACCTGGATGAATTAAGTTAGACTGGGCATCCATTTTTAATGAGATCTAACCTCCCTCTATTTACCTTGAATGTCTGCACTTAACTACTGATCACAGGGCAAGGAGATGGGTCTTCTTGCATCTTCTGTTCTTTATTTCTTCATTTCTCTTGTTCTTCTTTTTCCAGTCTACAGCTCTCATAGAACTTAATTCTTCACTTTCAAGTCCCTGAGAAGCATTGAATCATTGCCAACCAAGTTTTCCATGTGTAAAAGGGGTTTGCGAAGTAGACCATGTTCGATTCAGATTTGGATTCTGCCCGATTTGGGGGACAGTGATTTGATTCACTGATTCAGATCACTGTCCTGATTCAATTCAGCTGAATCTGAATCTGAAGATTCAATTCTGATGTGGAGAATCAGCGATTCAGCCATAGACACAGCTTTATATGTTTTTTCTATATACCTTGAGGCACCGGGCATGGCTCGTGAATGCAGAGATGGTGGGGTGGATGAAGCGTCCCACAGCAGCACGGGGGAGCCCCCCATATGCTTGGTGGTGGATCCCCCCATACCCCTTTGGCTCAGTGATCAGCTGCAGGGGGACCACAGGTTCCCCCCCCACAGATCCAGGATGTACTAGTTGCTGAGCTGGGGGGGTAGAGGTGTCCCCCTTGTGCACTCATTGGCGGACTGGAAGTACTTATATATTATAGATATATATATAGATATATAGATACCTAAATAGATATTCATATATCTATAGCTATCTGTATAGATATATAGACATATATATATAGACATATAGATATGTAGACATATAGCTATATAGATAGCTACAGATATGTGAATATCTATTTAGGTATCTATATATCTATATAACCCTCTGCTGAATTTGAAGCTGATTTTGTTGCTTGGGTATAGATAAAACTGTTCAGAGCAACATCAGCCCTACTGGCAGTACTGAAATATTAAAATGTATAAATTATTGATATAAAGACTGAGACACAGAGAAGATATGAGTTCTTCAGAACATTACGTATATAAATTATATACAATGCTTGATTCAAGAAGTTTAATTTGTTAGAAAACATCCATCAGAGCTCACTTAGTCCAAAAATACTTAATTTCACGTTTTTTCTTTTTAAATCAATGTTCACTTCATGCTTAGAAGAACAGTATTGGAATTCTAGCTCAACACTTCAAAAACAAGAAAAAAAATATACCCTGTCCCGTCAACTATAAATATGCCCCCCACCCTTATAGAAAACAATTACATTTATTGAAGATGAAGATGTGCCTGGAATGAAAGGGCACAACAGGATTTTTTATTGAAGCAATAAAGAACTTCAACAAATCATTTCTTAGATATTGCTTCAATATTTGGATTTTGAACATACTCTGCAGGACAACTGCACAGTAAAGTGCAGCCACAGTAAAGTCTCATCTCTTTATGGCTCTTAGCTAAGCTTTTTCTTAATTAATTACTTTATAGTAGACCAAATATTGCTTTAGCAGCAAAATAGCATAATATAAGAGATCCACAAAGCCTCTGTGAACAGAGCACTGTTTGTTTTACTTAAAAGAGTTGCCTCATCGTCCTGTTACAGTAACCTCGCTGCCTTTAGTCAGACTTTTTGCAGATACTTCCTTAAGATCTGGATCAAAGCTGCAGTTTTATTTCATTTTGCACTGGGCAGTATAACTTACCACAAATAAACTTGCAGCAGGGAAATAAACATCCCCTCACCTTAAGTGCTCATTTATTGTTCTCGATCTGTCACACTTGATTAAAATATAGAGCTTGCCTCCCAGGCTGAAATTAGCTTTTCATTTTAAATGACTAGCATTCAGGTCTGAAAAATAACAGCCCATTTGTTTCAATATTTACCCTGTCCATTCAGAGGGGACTTACATTATGGCCAATTAGTAGTTAATTGTGATCCATAATTCAAACATTTGCTTGCGATTTGGCAATGGAGAAATCATTGAATTTGATTGTGCTCCTCTCTTCAAGACTTCACACCCTTTATTGTGAGATGAGTCATAATGTAGGGTCTGGGTGGTGTTGCAAAGAGAACTGTCAACACCTGAAATATGTAAGTGTGTGCGTGTGTGTGTGTGTGTGTGTGTGTGCGCACACCTGTGTGGCTGGGGTGCTAGACTACTTGCTTAGGAGCCCAACACCTATTTTAGGAAAGTAACTTTGGCACTTAGTAGCCTAAATCGCATTATCTTTCAATGCGGCTTAAGCTCCTAAATCCCTTAGCTGCCTCTGAACGTCTTATACTTTGTCATGGTACAGCATTCTCGGGAAGCTTAGAGGCTAGAAGGAAGCTTTTTGGTTGTAGGATTTTTGGCAGGGCATTTTCCACATTCTGCTCACATGTTAATTGCTAAGGGAGGAAGTGGCAACCTATGTCTGGGATCAGGTGCAGAAGTGAAAAGGGCTCCAAGTGCTGCTGGCTTTCTCATCCCTAGGTATGTGGGTGTAGGATATGGCTAGACCCACATGGAAGCATACATTTTTATCCCTGGATCTGAGGAGGAGCTAGATGAAGGATCTAAGTACAAGGAAGAGCTATTGTCTGTTTAAGACATAATTCCCTATGCTGATCCTAAGGTAAAGTGGCAATATGTAAGCCTGTTATTAAGCCTTGTTGCCAACAACTCAATCAACCCCGCATATCTCCAGCAGCCTGAGCCAGAGGACTGACAAGCATCCACGGCTCCCACATAAGGCAATGGTGTTCCACCTGTTCAGTGCGTGCACGATTGGATCCTCCAGTCTGATGAAAAGAAGGATGCAAATCTTGATACAGGAGTATCTGATGACTCCCCACTATCATAGCCTTCCCCACGTCCCCCCCTAGGCATAAAACTTCCACCGACTTTAGAGTCTTTGACACCAAGGGAATTAATAACCAATCAGCAAGATGACAGTCCGGATTGATCTTAGTGCTATCCGGTAGGAGGCGTATTTGGTCCAAGCTTGTATATTTTATAAATAAAAAAATGAGATGTGCATGTGTTGGATTAACCCAGAGGCACAGTGCAGCTGTGTTTAGAGCTTTCATTTGGCAGGAGGCCTTAGCCATAGCTGCAATGGCCCTGCCACAGTCACGTTCTCTCCCAGTGGAAACACTGCTGCTGTTTCCCAAGGAAACAAGTCCTCCTCTCAGTACTATCTACATCACCTTTTTCTTCCACTGCTGAATTTCCAAAACATTCAGTGACTTTCTTCAGCAACCGGAGAGAGAGAGAAAGCCTACAGGGCCCGTTCATCCAAACTTAAATCTTACGCAGACAGTTTACTGCACTCCATTTAAAAACATGATTCTTCTGAATTATTGTCATTGCTGTGGGCAGCTTTCAACACTGGAGGGCAAGAGGAATAACAACTTTCAAACAACTTTACTTTAACTGCTTTTCCACTGGACTATATAGTTCAGAGGACAATTTTGATAAAGAAGCCAGTAACAGGTTTGAATTCTCAGAGCAATCAGTCTCCTAAATGGAAGAAAATATGAGTAACCAAGAGACTGAAGAACAGTCAAGTTCTTGCATTTTAAATGCTGGCTTAGTTCAGTTTCCTCACCACCATTAATTATTTTCAGAGTTGTTTTGAATGAAAAAATGCACACAAATATGGCAAGAGTACCAGGCTGTCAGTGCTTTTAACAAAGCATTGTTGCTATTCATCATTGTAATTTTGCATTAAAGCTTCATCAAGGTACTCTTAATAAAGGAGCATTTTGGATGATTCAGTGCACAAAGTCATGAAGAAGCATAAATATTAAAATTGATGTCAGCTTGCAAAGTAGCCACCAAGAGGATCATCATTTTAATTACTCATTTTAAAAAGCAAAGCTAAATGAGATGTTGACTATTTGTCATGAAACTTAGCTTGAGGGGAAGAATTTCTCAGAGATCAGTGTTTTCCCCTTAAATTGTCAGGCAGTTTATGGAGATACATTGGGAAAACTGCAAAATTACAAATGCAGAGTGATTTGTAGGAAACATTTCAACCAGATTTTTTTTGAACTGGGGGTAGATGTTTCTTTTATCAGCATGCTCTACCTGCACTACATGATAGCAGAAGTATTTCTGGGTATCTTATCATATTGCATTGTATAATATTGTATCATATCATATTATTATTACTATATTTCCTTGCACAACCCCTCACCCTCCAAATAAGTCACACACCTTATTTTGGGAAGGCAGAATGAAAAAAACATTTTTTTTTCCAGAGTTATGGACATAAAGAACAAAATATAGTTTTCATCCTATTCATCCTTCTTTTCCTAATCAGGCAAAAGCTACAATATTAACCTGCATGGCTGAATTGTCACCAGCTTTTGGCTGCTCAGTCAAAAACTGAAACTAGCTGCTGCTGAAGACTGGGCTCCATGGGTAGATCTAGGATTTTGAAAAAAAGCTAAAACAATCTGCAGGACTTTCCTTAGGAGGAGATCAGCCCGGAGCAGTTAGCAGACAGTCAAATTGATGAGCAAAGGGTAGCTTGATTAGTGGAACATCAAGACCATTAAAAAGGAGAGGAGGTTGTTACCACCCGTGGAGTGAAGAGCAGTTAGCCAGAATCAAGTAGTTTATAAGGAGGATGAAGTCAATTGACTCCCTGAATAGAAATGTCACTGCTGCTGATGGGCAGCCAGTTTTAAATTTTGGTTGGAGCAAGAATCAAAGCAGAATACGACTACACCACCGAATCCCCTGTCCTTGCTATACTCTGCTCCTCCCTCCATGCAGCTGCCTGAAGAAAGAGAAGGAAAAGCAGCAGCAGTCATTTTACTGAATTTCTATGTTTCTATTCTGAGCACTAAAATCAGCTTTCCCTTTTAAGACATGCATCTCAATTTTGGAAGGCTAATTTTTGGCAAACCAGTATGTGTGTGGTATATGAGTAAATATGGTACATTGCAGCGTGTTGCTTAGCTCAGACATAGAACTTTTCATTTGTGAATCTCAAAGTGCTTTGTAAGGGACAGCAAAATATTATTATGGGCTTCCCTCCTCCATTGGATAAGCTGCATATAGGCCTGATTTATTTACATTAAGGGAATGGGAAATGGAAATAAAGCAGTCTCGTCTTGCGGGCTCCCATTTGTCACCAATTCTTGGAGAAGCAAGTTCTGCGTTAGGGTTCTGATGGCACGGACAAGTTAGTTGCAATTTAGATAACACTGTCTGCCCTCCTCCTTTCAGAGGCCATTGATGCTATTACCACCATTTTACAAATAGAGAAACCAAGGCACAAGAGATCAAGGGATTTCTCCACAGCCATGTATCACATCAGTGGAAGAAAAGAACAAGAGGAGGGACTAGGTATTTAAGGAGGTGTAAGCTTTGGTCGGTGGGTCTTCCTTTCCTTTTTCATGTCCTTGTGATGAGGTATTTAGAAGAATTCACAGATTTGTTGGAATCGGATGGGCTGTGCTGTGAGCACTTCTGCTGTGGCCTTGGCCAGTGGGCAGGCGCACAGAGAATGAGGAGCAGGAGGCATGTCACAAAGATGAAATAGGGCTCAAAGGGATAATAATGTGACTAGGAGGAATAGCTTGTCTAGGGATAGTGGGCTAAGAAGGGGATTCTGCGTGTGGGCACAGAGGGTGGCACACAAAGGGAACATACTGCTCTAGGGCTTTTACCTGAGGGGAATGGGATAACCAACATCACAAAATCATGTGGCATGATAAAGGGACTGTAACAGAGAGTCAAAAACTTTGTGGGTCTCGCTACGGTGCCCTTTGTGCTAGTGTGAAAGCTGATCACTGAAGGACCCACAAGGGGAAATAATAGTCTTTGGATCTTGTAAGCCACTCTCAACCTTTCTGGGTAAGGTGGGCTTGAAACCAAAGTCTAAATCTAAATTGTAACAACCAACAGCAACTGAATAATAATAATCCCTCACAGAAAGAGGGGCATTCTCATTTTAGGCCTGGTCCAAAGCTCACTGAAATCCATGGAAGCTTTTCCATGTACAGCCTCCCTTTCTCCTCCCTCCCCCACAACTCTTCTGTCCTTCCCATTGACAAAGGAGCTCCAAAAAAGGCATGGCCGAATATAAGGTTTGGTCTTGACCTGCAGGAGCAGTGTGCACTAGACTTGCAATGCAGGTTTAGGCCTCTGGAGCACCTGGTTTGGAGCGAAATTTGGAGAAGTTCCAAATTTGGAGAAATTCCATTAATCTTCCCGGTGCACTAAATGGCAAAGCAGAGAGCTGTGTTTTGTGGCAACTTCCTAAGACTGAGGAGCGGGCACTCTACACTTCTAGTCTCAAAATGTTTAACAATGAAGAGAAAGAAGATTCTCACTTATAATCACTCATAAACTGACAAGTGCCTAGAAATAAAGCCTTTCTTTTGAAGTTGAATGAAGAGCAAATGAATAATGCTCCCTGGTACTCTCGTTTAAAATGTGCCATTGTCTTGAAAGCTCAACTATAATGTTTAATAATTCAGTACATTTTAACTGGTAATTTAATAATACGTAATTTATAAATCATAATGAATTTTCCCTTATGGAAAACAAAAGAGCTCATCCTTCAACATACACCCGAGTCAAGATGGAACTAATTACAGGCCATGTTAGATCATGTTGCCTTCTTGCTTTCCTGTTTTAAACCATTTACCTACATTGGTGGGGTTTGTGTGCCTGGCTGTTTGTGAAACTAGTGCTATGTGAAGCATAGGAGCTATATTTCCTCACTTTTTTTTAAGACGACCCTTGCAAGAAAAGCACAACTCTGCCAACTGTTCAAAAGCATTCTTGATTCACAGAGCTTCGTTTCCCACCTCCTCCCTCCCTGTGGAGATCAAGAGGAGACAGTACCTAAGTTCCACATTAGCTACTGAGCAGAAGCTGCACGCCCACCAGGTTCAGAGGTTTCTGCTCTTTTCCTCAGTTCCTCCTATGAGAGCACTGCCGGGAGCCACG
>NW_005841895.1:3757409-3761921 GCF_000455745.1 Alligator sinensis | reverse complement strand
TCTTTCCCTCTCGTGGAACCAAGAACTCTCCATGGAAGAGAAGAGTATTAAAAGAGTTTGACCTACGGGTGGGAGAGGAAGCCTTGCTCCTACCAGGACGAAGGAGGAGCTAAAATAATAGCAGAGAATTTGATAGGTTTGAAACAAATACAATTCCCAGATGAAAGTCAATCACTCCTGAACAAAAAAAAATAGGGAAATACAGCTGACCTCATCCTGTATCATGAAAATAAAGTTGCCTATAAAACCCAGATTCTGGTTTCTGAAAAATATCAACATGTTGAGATTTATTTTCCGTCCACATTAGGATAAATAGTAGTCCTTTCAAAATGTTTCATGAAAGGTAGGGGTGTGCGTGAGTGCATGAACCAGAAAGAGACAGAGGAAGCGCTACAAGGACACCCTGAAAGCATACCTTAAGATACCACCTTAAGTGTGGTATCAACCCTACAAATTGGGAAGTGCTGAGCTGGTAACAGGTCTCAATGGTGTTACACCATACATCAAGCAACAGCTCACTTTGAAGAGAACCGTCTTGCTTAGGAAGCCGAGAAATGGCAGAGGAGGAAGGAAAGTGCACAACATCCTGGCCAACAGTTGTGTCCCCCTGCCCAAGGCACCACTTGTCATATCTGCGGAAAAACTTGCAGAGCATAAATTGGACTCCTCAGTCACCTTAAAACACACAGTAATCTCCTCCACCCCCCTGGCAGACATCATCCTTGTATTGAGGGATAGCCAACTGGGGGGCATGAAACAGAAAGAGAGAGAGAGAGAGGAGCTGTTCACTGAATACCCAATAGCCCAGTGGCTAGGGTTTATCTGGGATGTCTATAGTTAATTGCTGCCATGTCTAGGGAGGCAGGCTCATCTTTGTCTTCATCTTCCTGCTCCTACTTGCACACACCAAACTCAGAAATGCAGCTTGTACCGTCTCAAGCATGCCAAAACGGTGGTCTTGAGAGTGATGTGGGGAGATGCCTTGGAAACAGCTTCACAGCTACATTTCTAGGTGTGCCATGTAGGACCTGGAGGGTGAGCTGTGCTCAAGACAAACATTTCCCAGGAGTACCAGTGTATGCATATTCTGAGAGACCTAGTCTGAAGTCTTTGCTCTGGCTGGTTCATCCCACCCAAGTGTACTAACCGTGCAGTATTTGGCACTCTATGGCTGGGAGACTTTTTCTTGTCTAGCCAACAAGAAATGGCATCCTGGACCTGAGAAACCTTTGTCTATACAAAAAAAAGTATAGACAAGTTCAAGGGAAGTTCAACTTCTCACAACTAACATTTTTCTGATGAAAAAATGCTGCACTAATTCATCTAAAAAGCACCGTCAGTCACTGGCATCTTCATAGAGAGAGACCAAAATCTGAAAGTGCCCAAACTCTCCTTATACATCCTTATAGGTCTTTCAGAAATAATTTAATATGTGGTAGGAGCACAGTAGAAATAAGTTTGTACTGACCCAACATTATGTGACTGCTCTGTGGATTTAGAGTGGAATTCTGCCTCCAGAGTTGTCAAACCGGCCAGCTGGCATTAAAAAAGGATTTAAAAACGAAAACAAACCCAAAACCCATCAGTAAGACAAAAGAAAACCAGAGGAACTCTTCATGATATAGCCATTTGTATGAAATCACAGCGGTAGCATCAACCACCTAGAAACTGCCAAAGCACGCAGAGGGTATCAGCCACAAATAAACGGGAATCAAGAATTGTAATGATGGGCCATTATCTTACTTGGAGGAATTTGTCAGGCTTCTGATAGCAGCCTCCTTAATTTAGGTGACTTAATTGAACACTGAATATATTCTAAAAATTAAATGCGAGATGTAAAACAGTCTTCCAGAGTGAAAACTGTCAGTCATGGAAATAATTAATGAAGCTTTTGTATAAATGAAAGGTTAGTAAAGCAAGTTAAGCAATACCTTAAGATATAATGTGTGCATTCTGAACTCTGATAATTACATAATTGGAACATATAATATTCCTTGTCACTGCTAGACTATTTTCTGTGATTTTCTGGTTATGTGCTTAAAACTTTATTATTATTAGTATTTTACCATGGACTCATTTTCAGCTTAGGAAATTAGAAGGGAAGAACAGACAATGAAACTGTTGTTAAATGGCCAAATATCTGATTTAATACCATTTCCTTTGCAGAACAGAGGCCGTTTGTTCAACCCAGGCACAATCATTTAATTTAACAGCACAATAAACATTTGGAAAAGCATTAATATTTGATTACTAAGTGGTATTGTTATACCAGTGCGACTTCTTTTTAAAAATTATTGGCCTTAAAAATATAAATTAAGCATCTAGGGGACAAAGTGCACTCCAGAAATGCACCAGTTTAACCTTTCTGGGATTTTTTAATACAAATTCATTACTCTTAAGAAGAGATGAGCTAATGGCCATTATGTTAGGCAAAGTCTTGGCTTGTGAGAGTTAAGGAGGGGATCAATAAGGTGGCTTTAAAAGATAAGGGTGCAGAGCTGGTATTTTACTTGATGAAGATTTCACTTTTTCTTTACAAAAAAAAAAAGGTGGAAAGTTTTCCATTTGCAGGTTTCCAATGAAAACTCAGAGGGTTGCATATAAGGCAGACATTTTTCACTCAAAATTGTTTGCAACCAGCCTTAGAAAGCTGTGAAATAAAAATATGACCGCAAATATCTCTCTTCAATGCATATTCTGAACTGCATCCTAAAATGTGATTCATGGGCTTGAGTTCAAAGACCTGGTCTAAACTTGAAGTATAATATCAGACAAGGCTGTGATCTTTTTTTTTTTCTTTTTACCAGTACAAATAGGAGTGTAGGTACAGTTACAATGTTATAATTTATATTAGAATGCTTATTTCCTTTTGCATATGAAATACCTATACTGATACAAGCACTACTTTAATTATACCAGTACTGTTAAAGTACTTTTGTCATTTAGACAAGATGTTAAGATAGGGTGTGATAATTTCAACACTCTCACTTGAGAAAAGGAAGAGGAGCCTCGAATAATCACCTATTTATACCTAGGGCTCATTAAGGGACAATACAGGAACTAATAACCTAGGGGACCTAGCCCGCTTTCATTGGAGAGCTTTAAAACTAGTTTTTGCAAGGCGAGTCAGAGATTGCCATAGACAAATGAAGGCAGAACAGGGGCACACAGGAAGGGTATAAGGATGGCCTAAGCTAGCAAGGAGAAAATGAATTTATTCTGATCTGTTAAGAGAAACACCTTATCTGACTTAGCCTCTAGTGATGTATAAGCTTAGATGAGCACAAATATGTGTGTAGGGTGTTTGCTGTTTTAACATACTACTTTATATTTAATAAGTACTGAGCCCAATCCCAATATTGTCTTTTGGAACTATTCCGCTTTATTCTCTCTCTCTCTCTCTCTCTCTATATATATATATATATAAAAAGGGCTTAGTCTGTCTGTCTGTGCATCTGTCTGTGTGTCTGTCTGTCCGTAATGCTCTCTGTCAACTGTGCCTACACTGCCAAGAGGGCAGTGATTGGCTGTGTGGGCCCGGGTGGGCATGTGGCAGGACAAGGCAAACGGTGGGGGGGTCATGGTGGCGGCCTCCCCCCCGCCACCCAGCCCCAATGCCCCCCCATGCCCACCTAGGTGGGGTACCTGATGCACGTATACTCCCCACAACTTTTATTACCAACAGCCGACAGGAAGGGGGAGGCGGTGGGGAAGGAGGAAGGGAGGGGAGCCAGGGGGGAGGCATGGAGGTGGGGAGAAGCCTTGCTGCATGGGGCAGGAGGCGGAGATGGGTGGGAGTAGGGAGTCCCCACCTCGGAGGCTGGAGGAGGAGGAGGCGGTGGTGGAGGGAGTGTTTACACTGTGTCCCCCCTCCCCCCAGGCTCACTCTTCGGGGCCAGCCCTGTAAACACTCCTTTGAAATCCATCTTTCTTGATGGGCAATTGGCACCACACTTCAGACCAGAGACAACCCCTTCTTTCCTCTTTCCTTCCCTTCCTCCTTAGGTGTTAAATATGGGGTGAGGTGGACACACTTGGAGGGAGATAGAGGCTGCAAATAGATTTAGACAGACTACAAAAGTGGGCAGATGAAAATAGGATGGGGTTCAACGTAGACAAATGCAGGGTGCTGCACCTTGGGAGAAGGAATCCACAGAATACATACAGGCTGGGATGTTCCCCTCTTGAAAGCACAGAGGCGGAAAGGGATCTTGGAGTCATTATTGTCTCCAAGATGAACGTGAGCCTCCAATGCCAGACCGCAGCCAGCAAGGCCAGCCATACCTTGTCATGCATCTCAAGCCAGTCCAGAGAGGTGATACTCCCCCTCTATGTGACTTTGGCCAGGCTGCAGTTGGAGTACTGCGTCCAGTACTGGGCGCCGCACTTCAAAAGAGATGTGGCCAGCCTGGAGAGGGTTCAGAGGAGGGCCACCCGCTTGGTGAGAGGACAGCAGGACAGGCCCTATGAGGAGAGACTGAGGGACCTGAACCTGCTCAGCCTCAGCAAGAG
>NW_005841895.1:3741607-3757250 GCF_000455745.1 Alligator sinensis | reverse complement strand
AACCCAGCATTCATTCCTGCCTGTGGCAGGGGGTCAGGCTAGATGATCTGTTCAGGTCCCTCCTGACCCCAGCTACTATGAAACTATAATACTATGATTAGTAGTGGGTCTTAACATAATCAGATATTCCCTTGAGGTCAGTATTTTATTTTCTATTTAGAGTGAATTTCCATCAAACACCGAATGATCTACAGTCTTCCTGGTAAAAAACAAGATTAAATATCTGCCCAGCTTCCTACCTGTTCTCTGAACAACAGGTAAGAGAGAGAGAATCCATTCTTACTCATAGGGTGGCATGAAAACAGATCAGCAAATCTTGGTCTTTCCGCAGTATTACTTTGTATCAAATATCTGACATTCGATCCCAGAATCTGTTGACTTGTTGAAAATTGCTTTTTCCTTAGGGGAACATCCTTCCTATCTAGGAAGTATATTACATATATATCTCAGAACTAAAGAATATGAAAGAAAAAGAAGTACTTGACTCTCTCCTCTGGGGATCCATCAAAATAATTAACTCCCTGGCCTGGTTTCTTTTGGGGATTCTCCCAACATAGACATGTGAATTGTCCTGCACACAACCTACATTTCTGCTGGCACCGGGTCTGGTTCTTTGAAGGCTCAGACATGGTACCTAAGAGCCTGTAGGATTGTGATGCTCCCTCTTGATAAAGCAGCAGATTGGTGCTGTGCACCTGCATTTATTCATTCCCTGGGCAACACCATCATACACAGCCAGGCTATTGCCAAAGCATTTCAGTTGCAGTAAAAAACAAAGACTCTTGAAAGTAATTCAGTCACAATAAGTTTTGTCAATGGTGCATCTACAGCCCAGGTTATTTACATTATTTTTTCTTTCTCTCCTTTTTCATTAGGTCTGGGTATGTTTTCAAATAGACGATTGAGAAGAAAAAGAAGTGGGACACCTTTGTTGCGAGGCACTTGGAATTCTTTGTTCCTCTCATCCTCAAGGGTAATGTGACTTTTTATAACAAAGGGGGTCCTATGAGTCTCCTGAAATGATAAAATCAGATTGTTTCCATGTGGAAATTGCCAGCTGGAGAGGAGAAAACATACGCTTGTGTTCAGGAAAAGTTTCACACAATGTTAAAAGAAACCATCTGCTTTTTTCTTTTTTGTTCTTGTTTAAGAACAGCTTGTGTTTGCAGATCACAATTTAACACATGGCAATAACCTACAGGACTTTGTGAAGCATGAATCTTGGTTTTTTTGCATGCATAAAAAAGATGGTGAGGACAACATTTGTTTCCTAACACCGCCTTTTTTTGTGCTTGATTATGTTTCCACTACTGGCATTATACCACAATAAAATCCAACCAATTTGTATAAAACACAATGCAAGGCATAGCTACTAATTTACTGTGCTCTCCTCTCCAACACATACAAGCAAATGCCTGTCATGTTGTAGCTTATCTGGCACAGCCTCTAGAAAAAGATCAGAAAATTACAAACCTAAAACTAATGGAAATGGGTGAGTTTCTCTGGATCTGCTGTTCTTGTTACTATGCCACCGAAGTCAGACAGAGTCTTTTTGTGACACTCATACTATCTCCTTTGTGACCCACCACAAAAAAAAAAATTGAATGTCTGGGTTTTTCTCCTTTTTTAAATGATGTAAACATCTCAAACTATAAATTCAAAGCTCTTTGTTTGGCTAACCTTTAACCTCAGAAATACGAGGAATTCATAGACTCATAGATGCTAGGGTCAGAAGGGACCTCAACAGGTCATCAAGTCTGACCCCCTACATAGGCAGGAAAGGGTGCTGGGGTCAGATGCCCCCAGCCAGATGCCTATCCAGCCTGCTCTTAAAGACCTCCAAGGTAGTGGGAAGGGGATATCTCATCTCATGTGCCCTGCTTTTATTGGTCTCCTTGGAAGACCAGAGGACTGGATTAAGAGCATTGTTATGCCCTTCTTGAAAGATGGAAGTATTGACTGTTTAAAGAAAAAGGAATCTCTCTCTTCCTACCTTCTATTGGGAGGTTTAGTTAAATAGGCATTAGAAAGAGAAAACAAAAAGGCAAATCTAAATCATCCCTAAAAATTCCTTCACCTTGAATTTATAGCTTTCATTTCTTTAGTGAATTGTGCTAGTTGTCCTAGACAACCACAGTCTTCCAGAAAAACAAGTACACACATGTGCACACATCAAAAAATATAATCTTAAAATAGTGGGGAAAAAGAGAGGATGAAAAAGCAAAGAGAAAAACCTTTTTTTTTTTAAATCCCTGAGAGGCTTTTTATCTTTCCTGTTTCAATGTCTTCACAAGGGTTCATTATTATGTATAATAATTTCATAATACTGAAAACAATTCATTTCAGACCACGCATATCCCAAGGGGCTGAGGTAGCTCAAATGTGCCAGGAGTAGGTTTTTCCCTATACTGGGCATGTCTACATGGTTATTAATGCACTTTAGTTACTGAGCATTTAGTACTTGGATAACCAAGTACTAAATCAATGTGCAGTAACTTGCGCTACTGTGCAGTAGCACTGGCACATGGGTTTTTAGTGACACTGTGCAGTAGCGTAATACTACTGCACAGTAGCATATTAGCATGGTTTTTGCCTGGCATGCTACTGTGCAGTGTTATTAGGATACTGCGCAGTTAGTGTCTCGTGTAGACATCCCCCCTGACATATTAATGACACAGCTAGTTCCTCACTATCACAGACATGTGCAATTAATTATTTGACTCCTCCTGAAATAGCTGGGATTTACAAAGAGGCCCAGTGATGTTAAGTAGTTAAAATTCATGATTATCAATGGATCTAGAGGTCTCTGGACAGCCGTACTCAGCCATAATGAGAACTTAAGGTCTGCCAAGTGTGCATATGTGCACCATTCTCTTGACCACATGTAAAGCCATTTACCTATGTCCCTATTTCAGTGAGCAATTCCCTTCATTCAACAGTAGGAACTCATGCCAGGCATAGAGGGATTTACATGAGTGAAGGCTACTGGCCAAGCTGGGGTGCAGGTGACTTGCCAGTATGTGCACATGCACTGATCTGCTAATTGCTTTTTTCTGTGCTCTTCTGCATCTTTATGCTTTCCCAAGGCCACACACACAAAAAAGCCAGATTTCCACACAAATTAGAGGTACAGCTGCAAAGATGAATTTGCCCCTTGGTAGAGCTATTTCATGTTTTGGCAGATCTTTTAGAGCCCAGTTCTGTCTTGTGCTAAGAATCTCCTTGATCCCTCCATTTCAAAGGGGATTTGGGACTGCAGAGTGCCTGCCAGGATTTATCTGACCTTTCCTCTAGCTTTTTACAAAGGCATGCATCACGTTAATATGTGAATGTCAGATCGAAGGATCATGGCTTTAGGTCGCTGTTTAGAGGAGTTTGGAATCAAGATCCTATCTTTAAATATCCTTTTAGTGTTTATCTTCACTGAGAAGAAGCTAGGAAATCTGCAGGAAAAGTATGAGCTGACATGAGTGAACTTGAACAATAGCTTTTTTCCAATAGATTACAACTCGGGGAAGCAGCATGCTTTATTTTCTAGTTAAAATAATACTCTCTAGTGAACATTAACATGGGTATGAAATGTTATTTTTCTCTCTTTTCCCTGCTTCATTCCCACCCATAGAAAAATCTGATGATTTGGTCTGGCAACATCATGATCCCATATGCACCCTTATGATATGAAACATCTGCTGCCCATCTAGATGTCAGCTTAATTTGAAAAGAAACCATCCTTGAGTGTATGCACACATACGAGCACCAGCCAGAGTGATTTGTGTCGTTTGGATGTTTACTTAGAGAAATTAAATGCACATCTGATAAAATCAGAACTACGGTTAGATGTGAAAAGAAAAGGCTTGTGGATATTCCCTTTAATGGAATTGAGCATAGATACTTTTTTCTGATTGAGAAGCTGAAACTCATAAGGAATAAGTCAACCACTATGCTTACACAAATAGAAGATAATGGCTAAGTACAGTCAGTCAAAAAACCCGAGGCTGAATCAATTCAATCTTTGCAGGTTAGTCTCTGTGTAGACTGAACCGATAAGCAAGTGAACGGACATCTACTTTTGATTCTGGAAATGCAGCCTCATGCCTGCAGGGGCACAGGCCAGAAGCCGGGAATGCATGCCTCTCTGCTGGGCTAGAGCAGACAGCTTGGGCCAGGCTAGCCCGCCCACCCTGCAAGGCGGGGTTTGCAGAGGAGATGCAAAGCATCCTGGGATGCTGTGGGACTGCAAGTTAACTTGAATCTGGAAGGGATCTGGGACAGAAGTTCAATAAACCAATTTAACCTAAATCAGTTAAGTGTGATACTACATACATACAGGCTTATCTTAAACTGGTTTCAGCCACTTTGAAAGCAGTTTATTTGCACTGAACTTCTGGTGTGTTGCAGATTGCAACCGGTTTATAATTACTTTTACTAGTTTGTGTGTAATTTCTGTCCCTGGCCAATTACAGCACCTAAGAGCCACAGTGTTATCCTCCTTGCTATAATGGGGCAAAATCTGGCAGATTTGCCGACAAAAGGTTATGGAAGAGGAGGGGGACACTTGACATTATTTCAGTTGCTGGGTGCTATGTCGTGTGAGAAAAAGCAGGAAAGGGGGAGGAAGGGTGTCTGGGAAGACAGCTGCAGAGTCATCCTCATCAATGATTCAATGGATTGTAAAGAAGGCAGGCATGGCATGAAATAAACAGCATCAGCGCAAGTCCAAATCAGAACAGGGGAAGACTGTTAGAGGGGCAAAGCTGGGAGTCTGCAATAGGTTTGCCAGAGGGTGAATTTGGATATTGATATTGGATAGATCATGCTCGACTGATCTGATCTCTTTCTGGTATAAGAGGAGTGGATTTTTAGACAAAAGAAATGTAGTAGACTCTACTAATCTGGACTTCACTGAAACAGTTCATGTGATAGCACTTGGCAAATGATTAGATAAGCAGACCTACAGCTCTCAGGGCCTTTGGCCTTGAGATAGATTTAACCAGCTATATCTGCCATGGGGCAGAGGACTGAAAGCTTCCAGTATTCCTGAACCTAGGAATCTAGGAAGGATTGTGTCAGAATATGCCTTGGATTTAGCAGAAATTTGTTGCCAAAAAACTAACATATTTCTATGAAAAACTTTGCCTCGTCAGAAAAGTTCCAATCAGCTCTGCTCATCAGTGGGGAATCCCAGAAAACAAAGAAAGCCCAGGATGACTGCAAATCACCAGTAGGATGCTGTCCTGAAAAACCAATGCATGAGTTGAGGTATTTCCAGGAGAGATAATGAAGTATTAATGCCATTGTAAAAACACTGGTGAGCCCTCTTCTGGAATACCGTGTACAGCTCTGATCACCCGTGTTCAAGGAAGGTGAATTCAAACTGGAACAGGTGCAGAGAAGGGGAATGGAGAACATATTTTATGAGGTGAGGTCTTTTTATTTTACTAGAAGAGCTTGGCTCGTTTAGCCTAGCAAAATGAAGGCTCAGAGGGGATATGATTGCTCTCTATAAATCCATCAGGGGAGTAAACACCAGGAGAGGGAAGAAGTATTTAAGTGGAAGAAAAGAACTGGTGATACAAGAACAAATGTTAGAAACTGGCCAGCAGTAAATTTAATCTAGCTATTAGAATAAGGTTTCTAACTATCAGAAAACTGAGTAACAGTAACAGTTGGAGCAATGGGGGCAAACAAGCAGAGTTTCAAGAGGAAACTGGCTAAGTTTATGAACAACAGTATATAAATGAGTTGCCTGTTGAATTTATAGATTTAAAAAGCCCCTGCCACTCCTATACCTGTGATGTGGCAAATAGTAGCATCACTTGCTTAATGCTGTTGCACGAATGTAATCCTCCCCTTGTACAGCAATCCCCTGAGGCACAAAGAAAGGAAAAATGAACCTGCAGGTGAAATGCCTGTTGTTAAAGTTCCTGTCATTGAGCTGCCTTTGGAAGGCTTGATCCCAAGCCTGCGTGCATTGTGCTTTATGCAATGGAAGCAGCTGCCTGAGGGGCAGTCGGTAAGACACCCCATGCCCAAAAACAAAACAAGATGTTTTCAGGGCTATTAAACACTCTGCTGGTTTGCACAGTGATTCAGCACAATGTTATTTAATGCAGATGTTTCTTTAATTCTAGTGTATGGGGAGAAAATCACCATGCTCCATGGTCTTCAAACCCACACATCCTCACTAGCCTGCCTTCTAATGACCTTATGACAGCACACTGCATTGTGAGAACCTGGATTGCAGAGTTACTAGTTGGAGAAAAGAGCAGGTTTTGCTTACATTTTGCTTCTTCATTGCTTTTTTGATCGCTATGGATAACAAGCAGGCCTGCACAAAGGGTATGGATAGGTGAATTATTATTCTGTGATGTGATATACAAACTCTACAAGGGCTGAAATGAGTTACTGAACTATGGCCCGCACAGTCAGCCCTACCTGCTGCCCTGGTAGTAGGTATTCGGACTATGGAAAGAGGGAAAAAACTTGAGAGATGGGACCACTATAAAATGTTAAAAGATATTTTTACTACATAAAGCTTGTGTCTTTCAAGTGGCTGAGAGCAGACAATTATTTTTGCCTTTGGAGAGAAAGCTGGCTGAAAACAAAAGCAGGAGAGTGTGGCTGATCCAAAGGCAGGCCTGAGGCTGACCCATTCAGGGCCTAATGATGGTTGACCTGAAAGAGGGTGACCCCTCTGAGAGAAGAGTAGGTTAGAGAGCTTAGCCCTAAGGGCATATGGACAAATAGCATCAGAAGGGCTGAGCATGACCTTGTGCTTGTTTGGGGGACTGTTACTTAACTCTCTGGAGCCCCAGCAGTTGAACTTTTGCCTGGAGGACTGAGTCATAGGCCATTGCAGTGGACAGCAGATACCACTGGAGAAACTGGGACAGAGAGGCTGCAACGCTGCATCCTCTTGGAGCTCCAGAGTTAGTATGAATGGACCTTGCTGAGTTTTCTCTTTCCTATTTATTTAGCATTTTAAGGAGTATTTAAGTGTGAGCTAATCAGGGAATATATTCTTTACCGTGACAAAGCTGGAATGTTGGTAAAATACATGAATGAAAAGGATACACAATAAAAACCCCAAACAGACCAAATCCTTTCCTAACTTCTTTTTTTCTTTCTTTCAGTCTCTGATAATCCCACTCTCAGAAGAACATTTCATTTATAAGGGGATTTGCAGGTATCAGCTACATGGTAGCTATTCTAACTAGGCAGCTAACAATAAGAAAATCACCCCATCCCCAGGGGTAACCTGGAAACACCTACCCTTTCTATGCTCAGAGATATGAGATGTCTGTACCAGCTCGCTGCAGTGAGCTATAATAAAAAGTAAGCTCCCAATCAAAGAAGCTCTTTTGAAAATGTTTGTTGATAATAGACCAGATTAAACTAATTTCACAGGGAAATGAAGACCCTGAAGGTCTGTCACAATAAATAACACACATTCTGTCCAGCTAACATTCAGCCTTCTCTTCTTCTGAACAACTGCGACGATGCTGACCTCTCCACAGTTACTGTCTTCACAAATCTGCGTGGTTTGGAATGGCTTTTTTCTGCCGAGTTTGAGAGGCCTGTTAATTTCTTTCCCATATATTATGATGCATTGGAAGTAACGTGAATTAATTTTACTTGGTGACCTTTTACAGCTGTCAGACTGCAATAATTTTACCCATCTTGATCTTCACTGGACCCATAGTAGAGCAATAGAAAAGAAAGCACAGTGGGGTTGACACTTTACATTGTGTCCTGGATATGTTTGAGCCTGAGAGTACACTTGATGTACTGCAATGCCAAAAGAAGACAATCTAAAGTTAAATGGAGTACTCTAATTTTAAGTGGTATCCCAGGCATTTTCAAAATGAATCCTCATTGTTCAATAATGCCACTCTCATAAACCTAGCTTCACAGCTTTCATTCTGGAAATCTATTGGACTGCCTCTGATATAAAAATAAACACAGAAATTAGACTAGCAAATCATTTAGAGCGCACATTTTGGATGCTATTACACACTTTTTACTAGGTTGATCACATTATTAAAAAGTGACAAATTGGTAATGAAAATATAATACTATCCTAGTTTAAAAGTCATGATGTGGAGCCAGATTTTTCGACTGTGCTAAGCAATTCCAGTAAAAAAAATGTTTTTAGTGTTTCACTTACAAGTATAGTTTTCTGTGGTCTCTTAAAATATAAATAATAGAAAATAAGAACGCTCAGATTTCACTTCCACTGATATAACAACTCCAACCTGGCATGCACAAGTTAATTAACCTGGTCCTTGTGATTCTAGTTGCAGCGTATCAGCCCTCATAGGTCAGATCAAGTTCATAAAAACAGAATTTATGGCAAAAGCCCACTGGCAAATATTATCTGAACTTATTCATTTTAAAGAAGTGCCTGAACTAAGCAAGACACTGTCCAAGAAGAGACTTAGGAAAAATGCACACTCTTCAGAAACTTTGTGAACATTGTCCAAGTACATTTTCACATGCCATTCTCATTATTACACATGCAAACCAGGTAGCTTTCTATTTAAGTTTGTTTTGTTATCCTTTTGCATTCAGTAGTACTCAGCTTGTGTGCTGTCATGGTTGTTCTCCTATCAGTTTGGGGATGCATCTGTGGGCGTTGACAAACATGATGTTTTGTCACATGATCAGCCACCTGAGAGCACTCTACAGCCGTGCCATGACAGAAATGCATGGCTGCAGAGCTCTTCAAAAAGTAACAAATGGACCCTCATTACACAAGGGTTCAGATGAAGGTGCTTTAAAGCAGAGCACTTTTATTAACTTCTGTCGGTGCAGGCAGGGAGTAGGGCTAGGCTGAAACAGGTCAGCCCTGTCCCTGGTGCTGTCTTCAGGATGGGGTGGTGGGGGAGAGAAGGGAGCCCCTCTAGCATCCCGGTGCTGGGGCGGGGTGGAGGGAGTATGAATTGGAGCATCTTCCACCCGAGTTGGGGGCACCAATCCACTTGCCCTCCCTCCAGCACAGGCTGGGCAAACCCCATACTAGAGAATGTCTGTTGGGCTGGGGGCATCACTGTAACTCATGGCACTTCCAGTAAAGCACTAGGAGTTACAGTGGGGAACTGCATGTCTGTCAGTGCCCTGCGTGCCCTCAGTTAGATACATAGTTTAAATGAAAGAAAGCTATGGAGAAGTTTTTACTCTCCCAGACACTGTGCTAGCAAAATGAAATATTTGCACCAAATATTTGTTCCTTTAATTTACTGATTTGCACCTGCCATTTAATAGTGGCTTCAAACACGGTGGGCATATATTATCCAGGTAAAAAAGCCTGGCCTCTTTTTTGTTAATTTGATTCATTGAATAGTAGACATTTCGGAGGATGCTGTGCAATAAAGTCAGGTTCTTCTACAGATTTTGTTGAGAGCTGAAGAAATACTATGGTATATGGCTTTTGGTGAACAACTTTATGGTCTGCTATGGGCCAAATTCCCTACTCCTTCCTTCTGTGTGTGTATATAGGGGAGGGGGAGAGAGGGAGGGCCGTGGTAAGATCATATCGTGCATACTGAATATTAGTTACAGACCAGATTTGTTCCCACTCTGGGGCTTCAGGGTAGCAAAGATTGCTCATTTCTTGCATTCATTATTTTGGCCAGTACCCATCCCAAGTAGTTGTTTAGAAAACATATAAAATACAGTTATTAAATGACAGGATTTTCTCCAGAACTATTATTTCATGTCTCAAATAAGTTCCTGTGTGCCTGTGCGTCAAAACCATGTGCTGTGCCAAGCACATAAAATAGTTTAAGTCTAAAACACAAATACACAAACAACATTAACCAAAACTACAAAGCAAGCCCAGTATGCAATAGTTAGCAAATCTTTTTTCCTGTAAAATATACCAAGTTATTCAAAAAAGCTATAGGAAAAAACGCTAAGAAACTAAACTAAAAACTCATAATTTCCCAGAATCTGGAGATGATACCTCCAGATCTACCAAGTCAGTAGATTAGAGCAGCAAAAAGAGCTTTAAACTGTATCCTGATTTCAGCCACATGAAGATGATGACAAGGGACACATTTAATCTCCCAAAGCTATTTGAAAGGAATTAAAAATAAATAAATCTAAATAGCCTCCCCTGTTTCCATGAAAAAGGAAAGACTTTTATGCAGACCTGTACTTTAGAATAGAGACAACTGATAATAAAGCTCAAAGGCTAAATTCTGTGGTACAAATTTGAGCCAATCTCTTGATGTAGCAATTTACACTAACAGTTTTACACCGAGAGGATATGCTCCAAAGCTTTAAAAAGGCCTAAAGTGGGGAGGCCAATTTTTGGTCTCAAATTAGCACCTGCAAATAATTACAGGCCCAATTTTGCATGCTCAGTCAGGGGGAGAGCTGAATGCATCATTTTTGGCCACAATTATTTTCACCTGCAAAGCTGCAAGTGAGAAGTTGGAGTGCAGATTTATAAGTGTAGACTGCAGAATAAAGTTGAGAAACACACACACGCACACGTGCATGCATGTACACACACACACACATTCACATATACACTCACATACATCTCCTTTTCTTCCTGCACCAAATATTTCCTATTCTCTGCACAAGCTTTCCACAGCTTGACATCCAGGAAAATGAATGACAATAAACAGCACATAAAATAGCGCTGCAAGGCTTCTTGGAAGATCCTGAAACTTGTAACCAACCAAAACATTTTTATCGTCTCCATAAGAATACACAGGCCAATAATAAAGCCATGATTCACTAGCCAATCAAAATCTAAATGACACCAGCCTTAAAAACAAATAGCCCAATCAAAGTAACATTGATATTGTTTTAAAACAATAAATATTAGCTGTGTCACCGCTTAACAGCTTCGAAGTGCGATGCACTGTCTGGCTGCCACTTTGGAAAATCTCTGAAGGAGACCAAACCAGACATATTCTCTCAATGCTATTGTAACTTCCAATCAGTTTTCCTTTGAAAATGTGTCATGATTGTATCTCTAGCTCATTAAAGTTGGTTTGTGTTTTTTAATTAAATTTAATCTTTTGCTTACCCACAAACATAAAGATAACTGCTATGTCGATTACTATGAATCATGGAGAAAAAAAAATAAGATAAAGGCATGTAAAGAAAGAGGAAAACTATGAGTAAAGGTTTATCCTTTCTTCTGCGCTGCTGCAGCTATGCCATGGTTTGGTAGGCTGTATACTTGGTTCATTTTTCTTTAGTCCTACGCCTGTAGATAAGAAGAAACAAACTCTAGGTGGTGAACTATCTTTGAACACTTCACGGTGTTTCTAAGTCTGGATGCTTCTCACTCTGGGAATTTAGTAATGGCTGGGACAAAGACAAACATCTTAGTTTATAAGGTTACTCATAGATTGAGAAGCGTGAAGACATACAGCTTCTCTCTCTCAAGGTGCTGAAAAACAGGCTCAGTCCATTGCAATACAGTTGTCACAACTATTTGGCACACATATTCCTCATAAGTGAACCTGACTGTTAGACCACCTGTCTAGTTTCCTGAATTTTTATGTGAGTGGAACCACAAGGCCCAGCCAGTCAACAACATATCTTCTGGGCTACAGCATTTGAACAGTACAGGGCCAACTTGATTTGGCGCCTGTGAGAGTTTCCTGTGGGAGGCTTTAACTGTATACATTTGCAAGCATCTTCAAAAGGAAGTATTTATTCATTGCTTAAAAAGCAACTAGAGTAGAAGGTAAGAACAATCAAGACCCAATCACATATATTTTAGCTTTCAAGTTTCTCCATAGCATTAAGGCTGCTTACAGATGTCCTCCCCCCCAAAAAAAGGTGCTTTATTTTAAACTTGGCACCCCTCTTTGCCAAGCACAGCACATGCCTAGAAAAGGCATCGTGTTAGTTTGACCCATTTGCCCAATGTCTGTATAGATCAGGGTGTTTTGGTGCTTTTATCTAATAGTTGATTCAATCAGCTTTAGATAGAAGCTCCAAAAAGCCCCACTCAGGCATGCTATCTCTACAGAGCTGGGTCGAACTAACACACTGCTTCTTCCAATAAAGCACATTTTTTCACGTCTGTCAGCAGCCTAAATGGTAGAGAAACACTGCCTGCCTAAGTTCTGCTTTCTCTTCCAGATGTTGTGTCAGCCTCATAGCTGACCATTTCCCACTTGATTTTCTGCCGAAGAAACATTTTAGCATTTTGCTTTCTGATTTCAGCCTTAGTAAAAGAAAAACCATGGTTAAACCCAATAAGATCAGTCTGCATTGGGATCTATACTGAATTTGTGGCTGATAGTGAACATACCTCATATATTCCCACCCCATAGACATAGCCAAAACTGAAGTAAGCCTATGCTTGCTATTTTCATGATGCACTATGCTTATTAACATTGGGTGTAGCATGCATAATCTACATAAAATGGAAGTCTTAATATGAATACTCTCACAGTAAAATCAAGTGAGAACAGCCTTGAATATAAGCTCTTTTATTTTAAACTGGTTGAGTTATGCGGTTGTCTTGAAACAAGGCACATGGCAACATGAAGAGTCACCATTTATTCTACATAAAGATAGTTGAAATAAAGAAAACTTCTCTCAAACCTTTTGGAAAATGGTCAGTGTTGACAGCTGCATCAGCTAATTGTAAAACAGCACGTGTTTTGCAAGTTTTAAAACGTGTTGCAAAAATATTTTTTGTCAAAACTTCAGAAAAAGATCAAACTTTTTTCAGTGGTTACTAACATGGGATCTGGAAATGAATAAAGGGGCCTTGCTGTATGCTGCACCTCATGCTTTCATGGTGAGGGGCACACAGCTGCATTAATGTGTTTGCATGTATTTGTCCATGCAGAATGGTGTGCATTTAACTTACCTAGGTTAAACATAGTTGGGAGTACATGAACATGTGTACTTGAACAGTTAGCTTCAAACTTGTCTACAAGTGCACATTAAATGAGTATGAATTAAGCTATGAATCTAAAGCAAGATAACACTTACAGTACAGGTTCCCTTGTGGACAATGTAATGGCGGGAGGTACAATAGTATGTTTCTTTTTAGTTTAGTTTTTGAGACTATGGAAGGATTTTAAGATTTTAAAAAAGCTACTATTATTCCAGAAAAAGGGAGCCCAATGGGGAGTAATATAATGGTATAAATTACATCATTTCAACTGTCCTGATATTATTGTATTAATATAACAGGTTAAATCTTCTTAGGTAGATAAGCCTTTGTAAAGAATACATGATTTGATGTGTGCAACTGTAGCTAAACATGGTAAATCTTCTCCTTCATCTTCATGAAGGAGTCAGCCAGCAAACTTTCTCTAAGGAGGGATTCCACTTGCACCAAACTGCGAACTACAGAAGACATCTAAAGACAGCGGCATATTACGATCCCAAAGATGCTTTGGGGCTCTTACATTGAATGGCAATGAGCAGAGACAGTTAACACCTGCTAAATCAGCCTTTTTCTATGAAGACCAGCAATAAAGGATTCTGGCAGCCTCTCTGCTTCGAACAGTTTATGTGATCTCTGATCATTACTTTGGGAGCGCAGACCCGCAGCTCGAGTGAGACTTGTTGGAAGGGTACGTGGGGAAGTCTGGATTGCGCACCTTGTCTAATACTTTCTACTTTCTGGCAATGCCGAGCACGCGTCATAGCTGTTCATGAAGAGCAAATAGAATTTCTTCCACCAGTCTTGTTGTGTTACGCTGCTTGTTCATTGCCGTCGGTGCTGCTTCATGTTGGCAATTTCCCTCTTCAGTTTTAAAAGCCTTCTTTTGTGTGGGAAGATATCAACCAGGAATTCATAATCCACTCTGTCAGCTGTCATCTGAGGAATGACTGACATATTTCTTTCTGAAAACCACAGCAAAGCTGTCTGTCAATGCTAGAGTGCTACTTCGAGTGCTCTTGACCCAGGCAAGTTGCCTCTTCAAACAGGGCTTCCTTCATTTTATTTAGTTTTTTTCATATGAAATAAAACCATCAGAGCTACAGGGATATAACAGCATTCCAGATGTCACTGTTGCCATGTCAAAATGAACAAAGCAGGGAAAGTTACTGAGGTTACAATTCGGTGATTTAACTACAATAAAAATGTATAAAAGGAAAACATGAGAAGATTATACCTGCGCATTTCAGCTTTATCATGGCTTTGCACAAAGCGAACCTTTGGGATCTGTCCGCTGAAACAAATGTGGCTTTTCTATGTCTTGTCAGAGGCCAGGTACAGGCATTACACTTATTGTGCAGTAAGTGCACAGCAAGTGCTCTACAGCTGCAACCAAACAGACAATCGAGGCACACCGAGCACTGTAAAAAGGGTGGATCCCACTCTAAGATACCCCTGGATAGATGTGGTATCAGAATTCAGTGCCCTAGGTTACAGCGCTGTAATGAACATCTGTACCAGATCCCATTGTGACTCCCGTTAGGTCACATTCTGCCAGCATCCCATGGGGCTTTGTGGCATCCTGATCAATGTCCCCCACGCAACAGAGCAGCAGAGCTCGTCTGGTGTGCCTGAAAACTGGGCCAGCCTCGCCTCGCTAACAAGAGTCAGTAAAACATCTGTCCCCAGGCCCATGTCCTTTCTTTCCATCTGGCCTTGCTGATTCACCACGTGGATGTGGTCTTAGCAAGGATGGTTATTGCTCTTGCCCAGTGTTTTGGCTTTGACCATTTTCTCCTTTGGGCTTATCTCCATCCACTCCGGTTAGAATAGATCCATGCACAGAAAGAAAACTGTTTATTGCTGAATTTGTCTTATTGAATATTGTCATGGGTACAGTCAGGCAAGTGCTGAATGTGGTTCAGCTATTATTTCGCCTCTGCTTACAGTTAACCTGTCTTAGGAACTGATTCATCTGCACTGATTTCTGGCAATGGGCAAGTTCCCTAATGGACCTGAGGCTTTTGACCTAAAATTGTATTTAACTCCTGGCTGTTTAACACGGTTCAGAATGGCACCAAGTTAAGTTTGGTGATGAAAATGTCCTCTTCAGTCTGAGTAAGAGAAGGCTGAGAGGTGACTTGATAGCTGCCTACAGGTGTGTCAGGGGGGAGCATCTCTTTTGGAAGGCACCTCAAGGGACGACGAGAACCAGAGGGCATAAACCAGGGACGGGCAATGCTTTTGGGTGGAGGGCCACTTACCCAGTTTTGGCAGGCTGTCGAGGGTCGCATGGGTAGCCCCACTCCTTGACAGGTGCCCCACCCCTTGACAGGTGCCCCACCCCCTGGTCACCATCTTGGGACTGACGTCCCAATGTCTTGGGACCAATGTTCCAAGGTCAGCACCGGTGGGGCCCAGAGCAGGGCACAGGTTGGCAGGGGTCTGTGAAGCCGGGCTGGGCTGCACCGGTAGGGAGTGGGGAGCTGGCCCAGCTCTATAGAGCCTCTGACAGCTGGGACCCCAAGCTGCTGTCACCCTGTTCTGGGCCCCACCAGCACTGGCCCTGGGACACCAGTGCGGGCCCTATGCTCCTGCTGGCTCCCTGCCCACTCACACCCAGTGCCCCCCAGCCCCACGATACAGGCCAGAGGGCAGCGCACAGCCCCAGCCCTCTGCTCACCAGCAGGGAAGAAGCTGGTGCTAAGCGTGGGGAAAAGTAGCCCCTCGCCTGCCCCATGGCTGACGTTCCCTGCTGCAGGGGCG
>NW_005841895.1:3733599-3741542 GCF_000455745.1 Alligator sinensis | reverse complement strand
GGCAGGGGGCCACTTCCCTCGTGCTCAGCACTAGCTTGTAACCCACCCCACTGCCAGCTTGGCAGTGGGGCCAGATTACAAGGTGGCGCTGAGTGTGTGTGGGGGGGGAGAAAGCAGCCCCTCCCTGCCCCATGCCCGGTGCCCTGCACTGCAGCCACTCACAGCCCACCTGGGGCTGCCTGTGCCTGCTCTAGACAGCCCTGCGTGGGCTGCAAGTGCCTGTAGCAGGGAGCGCCGGCCATGGGACGGGCGAGGGGCTGCTTTTCTTCATGCAGGAAAGGAGCCCAGGGAAAAGCTGAGTGCGGGGGGGAAGCGGCCCTGCCCCGCCCCACACCCAGTGCCCCATGCTGCAGGCACTTGCAGCCCATATGGGGCTGTATGGAGCGGGCACAGGCAGCCCCACGTAGGCTGCAAGAAGCTGCAGCGCAAGGCACCAGGCGTGGGCGGGGAGGGGCTACTTCCCCGCCCTGCGCTCCTTCCTTGCCCGGGGTCCCCCCCCTTATGTAAGCTTCCCATGCCGGGGCAGCCACATGCTCCCAGCCCAGAAACTCCAGCTGGGGCTTCTGGCTGGGGGATGGGGCCAAGTTGGCCCCACTGTAGTTGGAGCCCGCCGAGCTTCCCCTGGGTCCTACTGCCCTTGGTTGCTGCCATTTTTGACAGGAAGCAAAGGCAGAGAAATATTAATTTTCTACATTTTTTTAGGAACTCCACGGGCCGGATAGAATGGCCTCACGGGCCAGATGTGGCCTGCGGGCCGTATTTTGCCCACTCCTGGCATAAATTAATAGAGCATAAATTCAGGCTATACATAAGAATTTTTTTTTTCTCTGTAAGGGTCACCAGAATCTGGAACACACTCCCAGCAGAGGTGGTGCAGTCAACATCCTTGGAGGTGTTCAAGAGGAAGCTGGGCAGGCACCTTGTCAAGCTCATCTGAGCCCAATGACTTCCTGCCCATGGCAGGAGACCAGACTTGAAGATCTTACAGGTCCCTTCTGGTTCTATGTTTCTGTGATTCAAAACCTAGCCTCTACCAAGGTACTTAATAGTTCTGTAACACTGTCAAATTGTACTGTGCTTTTCAAATGCTGTTACAGAGTCCCTGGTATAGACAGGAACGCCAACTCCTATTACTATAAAAATATACTTGAACATGCCCACTATGTACAAAAGCACACCTACACATACTAATATGTAGCATCGCTATTTTCCAACTTGTCTGGGGAACCGAACGCATATGTAAAATGTAGACTGAGAGAAGCACTTACACTGCCTGTGCTCCATACATGATGCAGGATCAGAAACCCCTGAATCCAGCTCATAGACTCAAAGTCCCTGAAACCTTGGATGCATTCAATAGTCCATAAAGAAGCAGAGGGTGTTTCTCTGTTCTCATATCTTAAAGCCAATTTATAATAATTCTGGTCACTTGAGTAATCATGTGCACTTGATAGAAAACTGTTTCAGACAGTCTGTTTCAGAGTTTGAGGTGTGCTGCTGGGGGTCCCATAGATATATACATAGGCCAGCTAGCTCAGGGAACTCTTTCTTTTTTTTTGCCAAACTCCCACACTGTTTGTTTTATTAGTTACCATTTTAGAGTAGTTGCTTTTCCTGCTCATGAATAATAATATCCAATGGACTTGCTAGCCTTAATGTAGTGTTCATTTCTTAGAGCCACTCAGCAGTCCCACAGAAACTCTTTGGGACACAGTGGGTTCATCTACACATGCCTCTTTTAAGTGGGTTTAGCCTAAAATCACCGTTTTTAAGGTGCCTGTCTATATATGCATGCCCTTAATGCGCCCTAGAATGGCAATTTAAGGCTACGTAGGCCTAAATTTGATACCTGCATAAAGCACAACATTTAGGTGTGAATAGCTAAGTTGCATTAACACACACGTAGATGCATTAATGTGTATTAACACAGTGTGCAACAACAGACACACATCGTGCTAATGTGTATTAGCATGTCTGCATGTGTACTAATACAACTTAGCTATACATGCCTAAATTTAATGTGCCTGAATGTGCATTAGCGTGTCCACACGTATACACGTTTCTAAATTGCCTTAATTTAGGCATGTATGTGCCTGCTCCAGACAGCCCCGCGTGGGCTGCAAGTGCCTGCAGCAGGGAGTGCCGGCCATGAGGCGGGCGAGGGGCCTTGATAAAGTCCTCTATATTATAAGGATGTATACTAAGGAAGGCTGAGTTGAGTCCTTAATATTTGCCATCACAGTTTTTTGTGGGCCCGAGGTATGCTGAGTGGCCTTGCGCTGGACGGTCAGCTGGTGGCTTGTGGTCATCAGAGTGCATGCTGTGACAAGTCACTGCCACATGATGTCCAGGTGGGTGGCCATGGCATCTTGCAGCTTTCAGCATGACTCACGCAGGGTGACCAGCAGGACCTGCTGCAGCTCCTGGGTGTCCCTGCTCAGGTGTGCAGGTTGAGAAATGAAGGCATGCGAGAGTCATGATGGCAGGAGTTTTGGGGTGTGGCAGCCCATGCCTGACAGCCAGTCAGGTGGCTCAGTCATTTGGCCCCATTTGGGAGTCTTCAGCAGCCCAGGGAGCCTACGGGGCATGCATGTGAGAGGCCCCTGCTCCCTGCTCAGCTTGGCTTGTGCAGGCAGGCTCTGAGCCCTGCTCCACTGAAGGACTAACATCTATTCTGTTTGCTCCCAACCTAACCTTGTGTGCTTCGGGTAAAGCGCAAATGTTAGAGTGCTTCCACCTCAGGCTTCTTGAACACCTGTACTTAGCCATAATGCCCAGGTTGCGACCCTCAATGCATCTCGGGTTCTTCTACATTCTTCAGTTGAAAAGAAAGGAGGATGTCAGTAGTGCATTCACCACAAAGACCACTCATTTCCTCACTTAGGTTTCACCAGAATGGTCAGCAACAACCCTAGCCTGGAAGGAACGGGGCGGAGAGATCCCTTGGAAGATCCTAACATAATACTATTGGAAGAAATCAGCTTATTTTTTTCTTGTTTTTTTTTTTAAATCACATTTAAAAAAAATAAGATGCGTCTGGGGTGGGGGGGGGGACTTTTTATTATTTACCAAAAAGTTGTGACATTTTTATCAAATTGTTGTTTTCCTCACTTATACACCTCTGGTGGGAAACCATGTAATTCATTATCAGCTAAATGGGATGCCAAGTGCATTGGGGAAAATTGATGTGGGCGAAGTGTGTGCATCACCTTTAGGCAGTTTTGTAATTCTGGAAGATCTGCAGCAGATTATCACTGTGAAATACTGAGTACAAAGCCAACCATACAATAGTAATAGAAATTGGAAGTATCTGCTCAGTAGAAAGGTGTTGCAGAATACTGACCAGGGAAGAGATTTATAAGTGATTACAAAAAAATCCCTAAAGCTGTCTGCTCAGTGTAGAGGCTCAGCAGAGAAAGCAAACAAGATTCTCAGATACAGTGGATTGCTCAAAGAATATAAATGAGAGTAGGTAGCATTGCTGTATGAAGCATTGGTTAGACCGCCCCTAGAATACTATATCCAGCAATGATCAAATGAACACTACCCTTCTAAGAGGACGACTGGATAATGCAGTCAGTGATAAAAGACTTGAATGATGGAAGTTATGGAGAATAATGGGGAAAATATGTCTTTTCCATTTGGAAAAGAAGTCAGGTACTGAATGAGAGCATTCAAAATGAGAAAGACAATGGGACAAAATTCAAGTGGCTGCTTCTCAGGATTGTGTTAAGGGGCAGCTCACTCTGAGCTATCTGGGGAGTCACTACTATAATATCTGTTTGAGTAGAGACTGAAAGGAAATGTGCATCATTAGTCTACAAACCTTTACCTGGCAATATTAGCTACAAATGAGCCGATTTCTCCTCCTTTTCTTGGAGGACCCACTGCAATTGCTTCTTTCTTTCCTTATAAATCATATCTGATTTTCAAAGGCTCTGAATTTCCTCTCAGGATTGAGACATTGCAGGGTTTATATTTGAAAAATATCTTTATATTTAGCTGGTATGTATTGATTTAAGTGCCTCATAAAAACTCCCCACTAGGAAACACAACAGAGAGAAGGTTTGAGAGATAATTTGGTTCCCACTTGGAGAGAGTCATTTGTGGGTTGCTTAGAATTGCAAAGAATGCAATTATAAATCAACCGAGTTCACACCAGATTTATTTTATGTCGCATCTTTCTTTTTTTTTTTTGGCTAGGAGATTTACATTAGTATTAACTTTTGTTTGGTGAACTCTGGACCCTCATGTGGTTTCATCCATTTAGTGTGGAAACAGCACATTGTTATGCACCTCTGGTACAAGATAGCTAAAGATGGGCAAGAATATTCAAAAACCACATTAGTGCCAATCCCAGCTCCTGTTTATGAAGGTAGAGACAGACCTGGGCACAGAGTCTCTAGAGTCCAGAAGCGAAATTGTTTAAATCAGTATGGCAAGCATGAGAAGGCCTGGCAATGAATAATGAGCAGTGACCTCACCCTACACATTACACTTATGAATTATTTTATGAATTATTAACCAAGGAATATGCAGTCAGATTTGTCAAATGAATTTTTGTCATTGTGACAACATTTATGCAAGAGGCTCATATAATCTCTCTCTCTCCCCCGACACACATGTAGTTTGCAAACTGTGATAGGACTCTTTTTCACAGCTTTTATGACAAAAGGTCTGAAAAGATGGCTTAACCAGCTCTATGAAAATTCTTCTCTTGCCCTGGAGAAGTTTCCGGGGGTGGGTAAAGCTATTGCAGAGTTGGCATAGCTGGTGCCATTTCAGTTCCATCCTTTAAAACATCCCCAATAGTCATTGGCAACGCATAGAGGGTGCACATGGGTGCACCCCCTGGAAGCACCAGCCACAAAGCTGAAAGTGCACTTCTGGTTTTGCCACCGGCTCAGCGATCAGCTGCTGTTCCCCCCGGTTGACAATCGGCCACTGCGGGACCCCCAGACACGGGAAGCACCAGTTGCCCATGCCAATAGTAATGGCATGGCAGTGGCATGACAGAAGAAAAGGTGTGGTTGACACCTTACTGTATACTAGTGATCTGCAGCTTTAGTGATGGCTCATCATTGTCAAGCAGGGCTGGTACAAGTTAGGGCAGCCCTAAGGATGAGAGGTGAACCTCCCAGAATTGGGGATGCAGAAAGGGGGGGATGCATCTACATGAGACACATTAATGCACATTAACCTAATTTAATGCACATTATGGGTACACATCTACATATGTGCACCCTTCGTGTGCATTAAAAATCGCGAAATTAGGCTAATTACACCTAAATGTGATACCTGCAAATGCATGTATCAAATTTAGGTGCAATTAGTTAAAGTGCATTAATGCACTTGTAGATGTAACCTGGGACTAGTGCCCACCCACTAGAGGGCCGGCCTGAGCCCAGCCCCAGGGCTCCTGGCTGGCTGCCTCTCCTCCCCCATGGCCGGGCTGCTCTCTATATAATTTGCCACTTGTAAGTGGGTTTTTTATTGTTGGTGGCTGGGGAGGCTGGTGGAGGGGCACTGTTTGTTGAGGTGGGAGGGATGGGAGTGCGGGTTATGAGGGTAATAAAGCTTTTTGTTTCAAACACGTGTCTGACTTGAGAGTGGTGCTGGGCATGGGCAGGGGGTTGGGGGTGTGAGGGTGGCAGGGAAGGTGGGCTGGTGCGGGGAATGCAGGAGGAGGGGACTGGCCGGGGCCTCCTGCAACTGATGACCTGGCCCCCACTGGTGGGTGTGCGGCTTTTCTGAGGCCTGGGTGGGGCTGCTGGGACCAGCAGGGCCAGCACCATGGACAGCAGGAGTGCGGGGCACTGGTCTTTGTTGGCAGGGTATGGGTTGGAGCATTGGGGTGCTGGGTGTTTCTAGCAGGGACAGGTGCAGGGGCAGGGGCAGGGACAGCCCTGGCTTGGGGCGGCAGGGTGGGGAAAGAGGGAGCTGGCACGTGCTGCTCCTGTGTTGGGCATGTGGCTCCTGGGCAGGGATCAGATGACTGCCAAGTGCTGGAAGCTGGGTCTGGCTTCACCATGGCTGCCAAGTGGTGGCAACCACATGGCCAGAGGTTGGCGCTCCCCCTGGTGGCCACAGGAGCACACTGCAGGGCTACAGGCATAAAAAAAAAAAGCATGTGCCACCTGAAACTGGAGCTGGCCTGGCCAGGGCCACACTCCAGCTGCTGACCAGGCTCCATGCACCTGGATCACCAACAGTGCAGCCCTGGGAGGCCCCCAGGACTCCAGGTAAGGCTACTGGAGCCAGCCCATGTGCTGGCCCCAGCCTCTCCTACCCGACCCAGGGTAACTTGCCATGTGCCAGAGCATGCATGCAGGGGTGTGCTAGCACAAATATGTGCCACTGCTAGTTATCCCCCGGGAAACACACATGCATGCTCATCTAGACATGCCCCAGATGTGCATTGGTTAGCAAGAGCCATAAACGGGCAATTTTTGTCTAAGCTTTAAGAATTTCTTACCGTGTTTTTGCTAGCCACAGCTGTGCTGTATTGACTAATTTTAGGCCTGATATTGCTAGTCTTTTCAATGACATTAGTGGCAGTATTTGCCAACGTAAATCTGCTAGTCTTTTCAATGACGTTAGTGGCAGTATTAGTCAATGTAAATCAGGAAGAAGCTGTCTACATAAAATTGCTTGGAATGATACAAAATGTCCAAGCACAACAACTTATAAAAAAAGAAAAGAAAGAATATTCTAAACATCTCCAGCAGCTCCTTGAGGAGGAGACCTGCTGTCCATGAATGGTCTTTTCTAGTTTGCTGAGTCAAGTATACATATTTCATGTGCAAGGCAATATATATTCTAGGGGATATATATTCTAGCATGTATATTGCTAATCACAGGAAATGCAACCAGGCAGACATTTTCTCTCCCTCTCTCTCTCTCTCTCTCTCTCACACACACACACACACACACACACACACACACACACACACACACACACACACACACACACACACACACACACGTGTAATCTCTGTTTCAGTTTGCTGAATCCCCTGGAATATAAGAGGATGCTCTTTTCTTCAATGGAGTCAATGCTCAAATGAGTCCTTGCATTGTACCAATGCAATGCAGCTTAGGGAACCTTGGATGTATTATGTACTGCCCTTGCCTACGCTGGCACGTGCGTGTATATACATGTGTGTGCATATGTGTAAGTAAGCAAACATAGAGGGTTCAATCTGAAGAGGTCCACTGAACCCATATCATATACTAACTTCACTGGGTATTCTAGGAACTCAGTAGGGTATATTTCAGCATTTTGCTCAGGGAGAAAAATGCATACAAAGATGTTGCAGATTATGTTCAAGACATCAAAAGAAACCAATAAACTGCTAGCAAATAGAATGTGCTCATAAAAAAAAGAAAGGTGGCTGAACTCACAAATTACGTGATGTCCCAAGAGATAGGATCACACAAAACATTAGGAAATACGCTGTTGACATGATCTTAGATACTGTCAAAGCAAGCCAAGCTTACAACACAGTGAGAAGATAGCAGAGTCTGTCCCTGAAGACCAGTGATAGAAGACTAATTACAAGAAGAGACAGATGAGGTGAGATTGGTGACAACTCTATTAAAGTATATCTAGACAAATCCAGCAAGCGTCACCATCACAATCTTCTTGGACATGATGCATTTGGAGAGTTGTGATGCTTTAAAAACAACAAAACCAACAAATTCCCTTTAATGCAATGGTCTCCTTTAAAAAAAACAACAGATTTTTTTAAAGTAGTTTTTAGTCCATTCTTATTCCAACTATCCCATTTTGGAAGATACAAACACTCTCAAAAGCGAATCCTTCATTTATCCCCATAGTATGAAACAATGCAATATGTACAATACACCAAAGTACCCACACCAGCCCCGATACTACAGTCCTTAAAAATAGAAGTAATACTTACTCATGTGAGTTATCCTGC
>NW_005841895.1:3697924-3733587 GCF_000455745.1 Alligator sinensis | reverse complement strand
CCTGCTGAAATCAGTTAAACAACTCACGTATAACTGCTATTACGGTGACTATGGGCTGCAGGATCATGCCTGTAGTAATACTGTGGGAAGGTGTAATTTCCAGTTGGCTAGTGTCAGTTTTATTAGAAGTACAGGAACTGAGAATGTTACCATAGCAGCCTCAAATATCTGTATTTGCTCCAAAAGACAATCAGATACTAGTATTACTTCTCTGTGCATAAATATCCAGACAACTGTGAGGTTTGTATACTACTTTCACTTCTGTTTGTGTAGAGGGCATAACTGAAAGGAAATGTGGCTTGCACTGAACACTAGATGCCACTTAAACACTTGGGTTGCTAACCTTTGCTGTTCTAACATACCAGGAGGCCAGCCTGGTAGACACCAGGCTAGAACAAAGGTGAGTGTTATGCCACCTTATCTCCCCAGTCTTGTGCCATGTGCTTCTCAGCCATAACTAAGAATCTTTCTCCAAAGGCACTAAATATTGTGCTAATAATATGTAATTTATACTCTTTTTGGTCATAAAACATACTGGTGCTGTTTATACCTAATGGGTGAGTCACAAAATCCCACATACCTCCCATCTTACCCACTGCAATTTGTCCAAGAAATGGTCTTATTTTTCTCATGCCAGTGCTTTCTGCTACAAGAAACCAAGCCAACTTCTGTTGCTGCAATGTCTCAACAGAACTGAGCAGGTGAAATATATTGTGACCCAGGTAGTCCAGGTGTACCAGCACAAGCTAGGCTATAAATCAGAGGTCCTCTTATTGAGAGTCCTGATTTCAGATTTACTATAGTGCCTTGTAGAGTTTGGAAAGTCAAAGCATCACCCCTATAGATTTTGGTGACAGCGGGAAAAGGCCCCTTGGCATTTGGAAAGCAGTTTTCTTTGGACGGTGATAAGAATCTCATAGAAAAAAATGAAATAAAAGCCAATGGATATAAGCACATAAAAATACAGGTATAAGCAAGTCCAATACTACTGAATCCCTTAATGCCTGCTGAATTTAGAGATAAATTCACTGCATATACTCCCCAACGAACATTTAGTCACTGGAATTCAGAAGCAAGGTAGAGAACTACCATCTCCACCAAAGAGGTAGAAGATTAAAGCCTACTGACATTTAAAGAAAAAATCTTAGCGATTGCAATTGCCTTTGGATCATGAGAAGTCTGTCTATGATAAATTTATGAGTGAATTTATTCCTAAATTCAGCAAGCATTAAAGTATTCAGTAATATTGGACTTTCTTAGACCTGTATATTTTTACTTATATCCATTGGCTTTCATGTAAGAAGTCTATAGGAGAACTGGGATGTGAAGCAGTTTGCAAATATGAAGTCATATCCTATCCACAAGATCGCCCTTACACTTGTCAAAGGCAACAATATCTTTATGGTCCCCCTTACCTTAGGGTGAATATTTATGAATAAAGTCTACATAGAAAGAAACCAAGGATAGATTTACATAGCCTTTACTAAGCAAACAAGGAGCTAAATTCACAACAGGTAGGTTTTATTTTTGAAAGCTTACCCTGCTTTAAGTCCCTAATACCCACAGCAACAAAAGAATACTCTCTGAAGGCATTTGGGGTAAACTTTTGTAGACTGCCCATCAAGAACTTTTTTAACTGAACAAGACAGACGGTGATAAATTGTTCTGGCTGCCCTGCAGGTAAGACTAACATTCATTGCCATACAAGGTGCTGCTTTGACTTCTCTGCTGAGACTTCACACTCCTTACTGTTCTCAGTCCAGGAGTATCTCAAACAAAAGCAATGGCTTGATTCTCTACGCTGCTACACCACTTCAGCAGTGGTAGCATGCCTTTTGGATTATAGTCCAAATGCTAAATGCTTATAAAACAAAGCAAAGGCAACATGATTCGGTTAACCCAATTTTGTATGAAGGACCCCAAATATCACATCTCAGGCAAGACTTCACAGTTACATTAGTACCTTCAACAACAAGTTCTTAGTACATGAATATAAGCATTTCAGATGTTCACCTGACAGCAATATTAGCAAAATTAACATTCTATTGCATCCTACAGATTTTAACATGATCCTTTGACTTGTTTTGCTTTCTGAAATTAGACATCATTTTTTGTAACTCAAGAGTGGTTAGCAAAGCTCACGTTATGGTACTTTCCCTTCTTATGGGGATTAACATGGTAGAAAATATTTCTTTACAAATAATTTGTGCTAGTGCTCACAGTCCATTTAAAAAGACACATTTCCCAGCTATAAGCTTTTAAGGCTTCTATAACAACAGCAGTCACATCACACACAATGACAACAGTGGAAATGTAAAGCAATAATAGAATCTCACCATAAAACAATCAGGAGGCTATAGCGCTTCTTTTTTAATTTTTATTTCTCAAAGTGGTGTTTGAAACTAGGGCACAGGCCAGTTTGTTCATATTAGTATATACAAGGTGTACACCATACCAGAAAAAATCTTCTGAGCTGGCATCTAGTTTATAAGAAACTGCTTTGCAGAGAATTCGACGGTTTTCACAAAAGCATTTAGAAATAAACTTGCTGTAGACAGATACAAGAAGGTGATACAAGTATATTTTGAGAGTCTAACTGGGGCAAACAAATGAAAAAAAAGGACCCAAGAGAAATGTTTACTGGGCCACAAAAAGTTAGGGGCAAAGATGCATTTCTAAGGGAATACAACACACCATTACCTTATGTAGCCTCATCCCCTGAGAGCTGTACACAAGTGGAGTGTAACAGTACTAAGGAAGGTTCAATTCTGAATCTAAACTACTAAGGTAAAACATACCACTGGAGACTGTGTACCTTCCCTTCTAGGCTAAGGACCGACATTACACATAAACTGGTTTAAGTGATCTGAAACTGGTTTGCAGAAACTGATTGAAACCTGTAACAGAACAGACATTCAGTGCCCATAAACCAGTTTGAAAACGACCGAAACGGGTTTGAGATAAACCTGGTTGCATGTAGTGCAAGACTTAACTGACTCGTCTCAAACTGGTTTATGCAATGTCTGTTCCAGACCCTAAAGGATGTGGAAATAACTCAAGTTACATAACTGGTTCTAAATCACTTCACACACTGACAAAATGTGTACGGATCACTACGCCAACTGCTGACATATATATGACTTGAGCTATAAGGCTGTTAGTTGGGACAGGAAATGAAGAATATTACTGCAACAACCTGAAACTTAGGGAAAAAAAGAGGAGAACTGTTTGATGCTATCTGCTCATACTTGAAGCATCAGAGAGGTCCTTTCCTCTTAAGTGTTGACCCAATTAACCCTTTCTTAGCTGGTGAAAATTTGACTAACAATGCTCAGCACCCTGCTATTGTACTGTAATAGGTGGTACATCTGGATGGTGAAAGATACGGCACAACACTACCCCAACAGTTTTTCTTAAATTCTTTTGGCTTTCATACCAAAAAGAAAAAAAAAAAAGGGATTATAAAGAAATGACTGTGAAAGTACATGGTCTCACCATTTTAGAACCACAGACAGGTGCTATTTGATATTTAATTTAAAATGGAAAGGTGGTAAAAAAACTAAAACAAGACACTTTAAGTCTGATTTTCACAAGGCCACAATCTTCGTACATGCCTAGTTATTACCTAGATTCCTGTAGTGGCTCCATCACCCATACCACACACTCATCTAAGCAAACTCAGTGGGAAATCTACAGCAAAGGGATTGCAGAATCACACCTACAGCTCAGCAGGTAGCTAGAGCATCTGCATTTCTAGGGGAAATTAGTGATCTGAGTTGGCTTTGAATAAGTTACCCAGACCAAGGTCACCTTTGCTGAAATGAACAGTGAAATGTGAAATCTTCTTAAAAAAAAATTCTGGGCAGAGAGGAAGAGCATCAAAGGGTAAAGTAGTATATTTTCTACCGCCTCACGAGAAAAATATATCTAATATACGTACCAGTTCAGCCACTGTGAATAATTTAATCATACTTGTAAATGACGTTGCAGCAAAAGGTCATCAGATCCGTCAGCCCCTTGATTGCTTAGGTAAAATTCGATCTGCTTTACTGACATGAAAGATTGACACGTGGTTGACAGCTAGCTCTGCCCTGATGTTAAAAACTAAACACAACACAAATGTGTAAAACCTTTTGACTCCAGGGAGGCTATTTTGCACTACTCTCACAGGGCAAAGCAGCCATAAAGTCATGTTAACTTCAAACTCTACTGGCCATGCCCTCCCAACTGTTCCATGGAAGGGCCGACTGAAAGCATGGCCAAAGTCCCATGGTGCTCCAGTGATCCCCAGTGGTAGAATAGTCACTGCAGCTGGTATAGCTTAGAGTAGTCATGAGTAGGATATTCTTAATTGCACTAAAAGCAGAACCAGCACTTATGCAGCCCTAAAGGATGTAGGGAAGTAAGTGAGCATAAACCGGTTGGAAAATTACTCTCCCACACAGTAGTGCATTGAGTTTGCAGTGCAGTGTTTCTTTTTGTGTTATTCAAAAAGAGAGGCAAACCCAAATCATTCTTGAGATTTAATTTCTATTACGAAGAAAAGATTGCCAAGAAAGTAAGAATTTCCTCTTTCCTGGAAAGTGAGCGGTGTTTATTCAGTCTGTCAGCACCATGTACGCGCTTTAAAAAAAGGGAAAATTTCAGACTGTTGATTCACCGGAGATAATTCTTAATAACATCTTTGTCATTATTCACAGCTTGTTGTTTATCCATGTGATAAACTGCAGAACAACATGATAAATGAACGTGCCAATTCATCAAGCATCTTTGATCATTTCGCTTGCGCTTGGCCCATTAATCCATCATCGTAAGTCTTACATGAACATCCTAAATGTCTCTGCAGCCAAACATGCACCATTACAGAAAGAGTCGACAAAGCTTTGAAATGTTTGCTCCTTTTCTCTTCCAAAAATGTCCATCTCCCTGAGATCCAGGATTCAGTAATGAACAGTGATATACTTGCTATGATTAAAAGTGTCACAAGTGCATTCAGTACAATATATGGGAGCTTTATAGTACTAATGAGTGTGCAGGAAGGGGCACGGGGGTGGGGAGGATTATGAAATGCCCATTAGAACCCCAAAGGATTTTTTTTGACCTTTGAAAGGGCCCAAAACAGCAGATTTTAGTGGTTTCATATTCTTAGGTACAGAAACGTTTCATTTGTTTCTGCAGTTTTTTTAAGCTTTCCTATGAATGCTGTAGAAACACGGTAAGAAAGACATTAGAGGACGGACAAACTAAATCCTTCCAAACATATTATTCCTAACCATTGAAAATAGTTTTCCCCCTGTAACCTAGAGAATATAATATATATATGATATTGTAGTATAACAGAATTCTTGAAACTCATTCAGATTCACACCTCATTCAACTACTGTGATGAATACTGCTGTCTGTACCCATACATAGTAATCTGTCCAGCCAAGAAAACTATCCATCTAAGCCCAGAATCATGTCTTCAATATGTAGGAATTTAAAGGTAAACAGCAAAATTTACTTAGGCTGAAGTATCAGCACTACTTTCTCTTCCTTCTTGTTTGTAGGATAGCAGTAACTCTTTTTTTTCATACCACTCAGCCTGAACACTGGTGTTATCATTCATAAAGCACAAAGGACAACATTGGTCTCCTCCTCTTTTGCTCCTCAATTAATTAGAGTTGGAGGAAAACCCAGACACAGCTATATTCTGATTTCTCATATGATATAATTTTCGAACTTTAGCTGACTCTGTACAACTCTGAGTTACAACCTCCCTTGTAGCTTGGCATGTTAATCTGTCAGAACTAGTCGAACCATCTGCCTAACAGAAAATCTCATGATAACACAGAAGATAACTAGAGCTGATGGAATTGTTTTTTTAACAGGTAAAAATTGGCCTGTTGTCAAAAACAAACTTTTCCACAAAAATGTATATGCATTTCAAAATATTCAAAATATTCCTTTTCTGTTAATAAAGGCCTTAACATGGAATATATGTGGAGATCAGGTTTCCCTCTTATTTTCAGTTCCAAAGGAGGAGGAAAAAAAAATGAAGTGGGAAGGAAAAGGGAAGGCAAGGGAAAACTAAAAAGCCCTCAAAAGGTAGTATCTGCAAAACCAGACATTTTCACTAAAAATATACATTAAAACATTGACTACAGAATTAAAATGTGCCCTTTTGAAATGGAAATTATTCCAAGATGTTTGACATTTTTCACAGGAAGTCTCACCATTTTACAGTACCTGTACAAAGTAGTTCAAGTTAGCAGTATTTGGCTTCTGTGCACAAATGACCTTGCAAAGCAGTTAAACTATTCTGAAAGTCCCAAAGAACAGAGAAGAGTTAATGGGTTTAACAGTAAAAATGCAATGATTACTTGGTACAGAAGCTTAAGGATAGGCTGATCAATTAAACTGAAATGACATTTTCATTAAAAAAAAGAGAGTACCTAATTACATCTCTCGCCTTATTTTCAAACCTTGATGGTTTGAAGATGATATTCTTTGTAAAACATACCCTACGTAAAGTAAACCGCAAAAATAATGATTTAGAGATCACAGGCCTGCATGAAAAATTAAAAGAACTCAGAGAACTGGAAGATATGATCTCTGGCAAGGCTGCCAAAATACCCAGAGGTAATCTGGAGCGTGAGGATTACATTGCTTCCCATATGGAGATTCCTTCGCCTGTAATGATACGTAGATGACAATGACACATGTCACTGCCATTATGGAACAGGCAAGAGAGATGTAGCAAGTTTGAAGGGAATGAGTTCCAGATAAGCAGACACCAAAAGAGAGTTTACAATAAAATACTTAGTGCTGTCATGCATGGTTAGAAATAAGACAGTGGTAGCGATTGCTTATGATGATTAAAAACTTTTGAGAGTGCTATATGAGACTTGGTTCAACAGGCAGATGGAAGAGACTCCTCACTCACCCTGAATGTGGGCAGGGTACAGAGATGTGATTAGCCTAGCACAAATATCTTACAGGCTGTCATAATATCCTTATTTGTACATGAATTAATCATCCTTTCAAAGATAAAGTATAATCTATGTTTATTAAGATTCTCTATTACGACATGCTGGTAACATGCATAGAGACAAGAGGAAATTTTTTGCATGCATCAGGTTTTTTAAAACCTTTTCCAGAAGCATTGAGTGTTGGCTGCAGCCAAGGCTGGAGATTTTTACTGGGGTTTGCTAGTGCTGCTGCTGGGACTTAAACTTGGAGGTTCCTGGCAAGAGGCTCTTGCCTTTCCACTCAGGGTCAGACTGATCCCCATATTTGGGGTCAGGAAGGAAATCTTCCCGGTACTCAGATTGGTATGGACCGTGGGGCTTTTTGCCTTCCTCTTTAAAGGCTGCAACCACCACCTTCTTTGGATCTCTCAAGCATATTTTAACAACATTAGCAGCAGCAGGACTTTAGCTGTTGTGGTTCCCTTGCCGTGGCACATTAGGGCAGGGTTGGGAAAATAGGGCCTGCGGGCCGAAGGCAGCCCACCAACTGACTGGATCTGCCCAGAAGGGGCACCTACCAATTGATTCAATCCAGATCATGGTCCTCCACATGGAGCTGAGCCTAGCCATGGGTAGGTCGTGCCACACTCCAGCCCACACCTGCAGCTGGGCCCTAGCCAGCACGCACTGGTATGACTGCAGCTGCCTGGGTGCTGCTCCACTCTCCTCACCTCCAGTGGCGGCTCTTCCTCCTGCTCCTGCTGTGCCGCTCTTGGCTGGGAGGAAGCTTCAGCCAGGTGGCTCCTGCCCCAGTGCGTGGGGCTTTGCCTCCAGCTCCTGGCCACCTTCCACCCACTTGGCCACCTGCACCGGCCAGGAAGAGCAGGTGGAAGGTGGCTGGGAGCTGGAGCCAGAACCCCATGTGCTGGGGCAGGACCTGCCCAGCTGAAGCTCCCAGCTGTCTTCCACCCACTCAGCTGCCCCTGCTGGACAGAAAGAGCAGGTGGAAGCCAGCCAAGACCTGGAGCCAGAGCTCCATGTGCTGGGGCAGCTGCTGCTTGGTTGAAGCTCCCTCCTGGCCTGGAGTGGTGCAGCCGAAGCAGGAGAAAGAGCCGCCACTGGAGGTGAGGGGAGCAAAGCAGCACCCAGGCGGCTGCAGCTGCATCAGAAGCAGCCCCACTGGAAGCTGTGCACACGGGCTGGGACCCGGCCACGGATGCGGGGTGCAATATGGCACAGGCTTCCCCAGGCTAGGCTCAGCCCCACACAGAGTGTTGCAGGGGTAGCTGTGGATCGCAGTGCTCCTGAGAGCTCGGCCTCCTCCCTCCTCTCCCCCCGGGCCAGCTCCCAGGACCTAGCTCCCAGGGAGTCCCCCCAGACACATGTGCACATGTACCACCCCCCACCCCATGACCCTGCCCCATGATCCCAGCCTCACCCACCCATCTTGCTCCCAAACACCACTACTTCCATGCCCACGGCCCAATCCCACATAGGGAGTTTTGGTGAGTTGTTGCAGTGGGGGGAAGGGGGGTGTTGGGGAGCTGACCCAGCCATGAGAACTCATCAAAACTCCCTATGCAGCCCCCAGGACCAAATAACTGGATTAAGGTGTTATGTTTTATGGTTGTGTCAGGGTTGACAATATAATTTTGTAAATAGGTTAGACAATGGATTCTTATAGGGTGGTTTGAATAGATAAGATCCTGCCTCAGGCAAGGGATTGGACTAGATGACCTCAGAAGGTCCCTTCAAGCCCTACTTCTCTATGATACTGTGATTACTTCACACCTAACAGCTCAGAAATGTGAAAGTTCAACTAACTTCCTCCATATGGATACAGGAATAGATTGCAGGAATATTTCTCTGCCTGTGCATACATGGAATTTCGTGATTTAAAAGCCCACAGAATGCAGTAAAGAGACTTCTACTGGCTTCAGAGGGCTTTGGATCAGGTCCTTGACCAAGATAGCTCTGAAAATAGCCACTTTTTATTAGTAGTAATTTGTCAGAAATGGAATTGAGGTAAAAAATCCTCTCTGTTACATGCACTTCTCTGTTTGACAAAGAAACTAAATACATTAATAAGTTGGTCCTGGTCCTGGAAAGAAAATCACAAAGGAAGACATCTGTGTTATTGGAGTCCTGGTGAAGTCAATGGGATTTCATATGGATGCAGGGACTCACTGACAACCTTTCTTTGCAAGGTCAGGTCTAAGTGGGTTTGTGAAAGGGTTATGGTTACTTTTGTTGCTTACCAGGCACCCAGGACACTACCTTAGCTCAGCCAGGTCAAATTTAAAACAAAGTCAAACTCAGCAGAAAAAAAGCCTGTGCAATGAACGGCATAAAATTGGACTCCCTCCTGTCAAAATCCAACTTTTTTTTAATTTTGCAACAACTACAAAGATAGTCAAAGAATACTACAACATGCAGAACGGAGGTGTTTCAAAGGCAGAACATCAAACTGTTCTTCACTGCGTTGATCCAGCTTGTGAAATTATGAACTATCTATATTTGCCCAGTCACTTAATCTAATCTAAATACAATGAAGAAAGAGTATGAAGAGGAATGGGATGAGGAAAAAAAAGCTACTTAAATCTTTGAAAAAATATTCATTATTATCTGTAGTGCCTAGGAACCCCAGTCATGGCCTAAGCCCTCATTGTGCTAAGCTCTGTACAAACACCGAATAAATGAACAAATACTGCTCTAAAAGAAATAACAATTAAATTAAATGAGTAATTGACTCAGGTAACTGAATGAGTAGAACTTTGCATATGTAAATGAGAATAAAATTAGCGCTCTGACCAGGTACGAATTAGACACTACTTAAGTCCTACTTAAGCCACGTGTTAAAGGCTTAAGTGGAACTTAGGGGATTCATGGGTTTGTGCAGTCCCGCAGATCAATTTTACCCATTTATTTATTTGGATCTATTTCAAAATCTAAAAGGCCATTCACACAGAAGTCTAGGTGTCCCCACTCCAAATTTCAGAAACAAAAATAAGATAAACAGCAGCTTACTGTCATGACAGCAGCTGAGAGACTTCACTGTAGACCATAGCATAGACCATATACATGTGTAATGGCACACAGACATTCTGCAGATTCAAATCTTTCAATATTAGGTTGATAAAGACAGGATGTGACAGAGCTCCTCTTTTATTCGTTAGTGGGCTTGCAATTATGTCTAGCTCTCCAAGGACACAGCTGATAGATGATGTTTCAGGGAAACAAAATACAAGTTTTGTTATTCTCAGCACCTTTTTGCATAATAATGAGACTGGGCAAAGAAAGGGAAGGTTACGCTCAAATACAAGTGCACGAGGTTTGCCTCTAGGCTGCTCTGCAGGAAACCTAAGCCCATAACAATTATATTGTTTGTTACTGAAATAATGAAAGAGAGTAATTAGACTGATGCTCTTAAAATTACCTGCTCTTTCTAATATATGCTTTCTAAATTAGTTTGGCAAAAGTGGCTTGTAACAGTATGAGTACATATTAAAGGAGAAGCAATTAGGCAGCTAAACAACCATGATGACAGCTTTTTAGTAGATGGTTTAGTTTTTAATTTTGAAATGGCCAGGTCCCACTGAGCACAAAATTCTCAAACTGTAATTTTGTAAAATGTGATGATGTGTTGTTGGCAATTAATTAAAAATCTTTTCTTTTTGGGGAGCCATAGGGTAACGGTCACCTGTTGGCAGAGTTCAGTGTGTGATTAGCACTGCCATCTGTAGAAGACTTTGTAGCATAATCAGTATAAATGGAAAAGTCCATGCCTATCTATCTTTGCTAATTTGGGTTTGAAGGTTCTCATATGTAAAGTCTGCACCAAATCGGGTGCTCAGCTGGGGATAATGGGCACAGCACCACTATTGTCTGTTTGATGCCACCAAGAGTTTTTCCATTTTAATCCAAAAAAAGAGGATGGCTCTTTTTTTTCACTAAATAATTCTTCAGAGGTTGGAAAGCCTCAAAAAATCTTGAGGTTTTTTTTTTTGTCGAATCTGTCATCCTCAATTTAAACTTGGTCTGCTGATCAGGGCAGGATGCAGGAAGGTAGGGATCTAGGAGTCTATTCTTAGCTCGCTCTGTAGCTCGCTATGTGACCTTGGGCAAGTCACTTAACATCTCTGTCCATGTAGTTTATCCATCTGTAAAATGAGTAAAATACCTTTCTTCCTCTGGCTGCAAAATGTATTTTCATATCTCCTGTGTTTTCCATTGAGCTACATTTGAATATGAAACCCAGACAATTCTGCCTTTTACTCAAATCTGATTTTTCCTTGGAAATGTCCAAACAAATTTATGTAAAATCATTGGTAATTAAGCTATTTTTAAAAATGTGAACTCTTTTCCTCTCTGTATGCGTGTGTACATACAGGGAATGGTTTATAGAGAAAATGTTTCAACAAATACCCGCTTCCATTTCATCTGTAGGGACTATTATGATTTTTTAACTAGGAATGTAAATCATCAATTGACATTAGGACACCACTCATTTTCCCCCTAAGACATCAACTAGACACCTGTTTAACTGAAAAATCATTAAAAAATTCACTACACCAATTAGTAATGCCAGAGTTATGTCTATCATGAATACATACCAGGGCGTGGTAAGCAGACATTCAAGCCCTTGTACCTGTATTGAAGAGGCACATTACATACTGCATTAGTCTGAGTCTGAAACATGTATGAAACATGTAATGACCCTTCAGAGATCTGGGAGATCTTCCCAGTCTTAACAAGAGGATTACTTGCAAAAAAAATCCTCAAAAAACAAGCAAAATGTTTTCTTTTCTACTTGTTTGTTCTTTATCCCCTCTTCATGGTCCACGCCAACACAGCACTTAAGTATATAACTGTAAGCCTGTGAACAGTCTCCTTGAAATCAATGCTAGTGATCATGTTTAAAAGTGATGCATGTACTTAGGGTCTGTGCTCAAACAGGACCCATTAGATTCATCTTTGAAACATCTCACCACATTTCAGCTGACGAAGTTGACAGCTTAGACAAGTTAGGTGAGATAATGTATCATTTTGACCTGGCTGCCACACCTTTGCCAAAACATGCCTAATACGTGCCTGGAAAGGCGAGAAGAAACATTTCGCCAATTAGGAGCCAAAAAAAAGATGAATGTAGCATCAAGTTAAAAAGGAAATGTGAGGAGGGTGTTTGGCCAAGGTCAGACATGAATTTAAAATGGATACATTTTGCTGTTCTGCAAACCGGGGCTGAGCAAGGTCAAGAGGAGAGCAAAAGGTAGACTGCTCCATCTCCAGTAATTCCAAGAAACTCATTTGCTAGGAAAAAAAAATTGCCCAATAGCAAGTGCTCTTTTTAAGCTATGAAGTGATTAGTAGAAATAAATAAGATGGAAAGTTAAATGGCTCTGCACCTCCTTCCAACAAAGTCTCAAGTCTTCAAAAGATTTGCGTTTGACTAGGATTTGCACTGATCTTCTTGTTTCCATGGCTATGTTTGAAGAGCCAACACACTGAGTGCAGCAGTTATGCCCTTGGATATGCTGCACTACCCAGCACAGATTACGTCTCAAGCAAGAAGCAGAGCAACTGCATTGGTGTGGTGCGGTGGGAAGTCTACTTAATGCTGCTGAGTGACAGGACCAATTACCCAGCTCATGGTGCCATATGCATATAATTAAATTGCTTCTGGTTTAAGAAGCAGTTTGTGAGGAGCTATTCAGTGTACTTGAGGGTGTTATTCTGAGCAGAGGAGAGTTTTTATCACATAGACATGGCCTATGCATAACTCTCAAGGAGGTAGACACCACCAGATTTACAAATGTTCATGTGGCTGCGTAAAGGATGTGTGCAGATTTGTCAGCTCATGAGGACTGGAAGAGAGTCTAGCGGCCATAACAGAAAATACTATATGACTTTCTCCAAGTCATCTGCTTAAAAAACAGGCTTAAAAGCAAAGGTCAGCATTAATAGCAGCTTCTGAAAATTCATGGGCATCCAGCGATATCAAGAGTCCTCAAAATGTGGCAGACAATTTGCAGACCCAACGAAGTTCTAATGAAACACTTTTTGCTTGTGAACACACTTCAGCTCACTCTGTTTACAAGTGTGTTCAAGGTCTGGGCTGACTTTCACAACCCTGTGCTTAAATATCTACATCCACCTCGGAGTAATAATAAAAGAAAATTAGGGTTATGAACCCAAAGAAAGGCTTTGAAAAATATAATACTTTGTGTATTCAACTGAAAACTCAAATAAGAAAAATGAGGGGGTTTTTTCCGTCAGTAATAAAACATACAACCATCTCACTTCAAAAGATTTCCTCTCTGTTCTTTAGAGTCTTGAAATCATAGAAGAGAAATTCATGACCAAAAAAGCAAAATGCTGATAAACAAATGCAAGGAAACTTGTGGAAGTAGCCTCTTTCTCTACTGTAGGTGCAATCAAAGGATTAACACTGTGTATTTTACCACCGCTTGTTTAAAAGCTGTTATGTAGCATATGAAACCAAAAGGCACCAAATCACAGACAGAAAACTGGAATGAGCCTGCATAATGAAAAAATGTGGGGAATTTTTTGATTTGCTTAAGACTTTTCAGGCTTCGAGGAGATAAAAGGCTATGTTGGATAACGTACTCATTATAATTTATTTTTGCAAGTCTATCATCTTATTCAGTAGTTAACAAATGTATTTGGCTTTAATGTTTTCCACAGCTTATTGTAGGTAAGATGTGATTAATGATCTTACTAGACTTCTTTAATAAATGTAATGTAGCGACACCTGCAATTATATACTAACCTTCTCCTCTTTGAGAAGATGAATTTTATGCATTTCCTTTCTGTATCAAGACGATTTGAATTGCTGAAAACTCACAGAGATGTCAGCTCTGTATCATCATATTCACAATCATGTTTATTGGAGTCATTGCCTGTGACTCCAATAAATCATCTGTCACCGGCAGTTTGGTGAAAATTAGACGCAGATCCAGCAGATGGGTTAATCATAGTTAACAAACCCCTGCTGATGTCATAACATTGTTTATTATTTTTTTGCAAAGTAATGGATCCAGCTTTTACAGGCACTGCCTCAAACCATTTTTTCCAACACCACCGCATTAGGTTTCTATCAACACTATAGCAAATTATCTGTGTAAAACATCAATTCAAGCTGTAGCATTTCACTCTTATTCACATCCTGCCTTATTAGATTGATATGGATGTATTTAGTGAAACCATGAGGTGCTGACAAGAGCTATTTTACCAACAGTAGAAATCTGCTACTCATCCAGGACAATTACTGAACAATAACAGCCCTAAGACGCATGCTTTAACTTCAGACCAAAGGGAAAGCAGTAAAACTACCAAAATGAAATCAAGGTTCTCATGGCAACAGCAGCCCAAAACCTTTTATAAATGTGATGACAATTAGCAGTGATTACACTGGCTGTAACGTTTCTTAATGTCGATCTGGAAAAATGCACTAAATATGGATATAAAAAATATATTTAAAAAAAAATGAGATTAACGCCCCCAGTAGGAAAATAATGGTTAGCAATGCAAAAAATAAATAAAATGAAATACACGTCACACTTAAAAAAACCCCTAAAAACACATCATCCTGTTACAACACAAACCTATAAAACTAACACATGCAAAATTCCATCCACTTTTAAAGTAGAACTAAAATAGAGTTTGGCTTTTTTGTTTTTAATATCTGCTGTAGGCAATGAATTGAATATGCAACATGTTCCAATAATGTGCTTGCAAACTCATTCATTTAAACGTGTCCCAACTTGATAAACATTAAAGTGCAGCAGCAGCAGTTGAAGATTGGGAAAAGTGGCTGGCAAGCTGCACTGGCAAAGAATGTTACTACAGGAGCTAATATCGATTTGTAATCTAGGCCCTGTTTCACTAATACAGTGGAGCACATGCTTATGGCCATCCCTCTTCAGGACAGCATAATTTCAATTTGTGGGAAAATCCCAGTAATTTCAAGTACTGTTGTGAAAGTGGATGATTTCCTTAATCAACACCCTAGAAGAGAGGGTTGGTCTTGCAGTTAGGATAATGGGAGTGAATTCCATTATGGGGTGAATATGGGGTGAATTCTCAGCTGTGCCGTTGCCTTACCTCTGTTCCCAACAAAGTTTAGACAGCGAAGTTTTCATTTTCTCACTCCATTGTCTGTCTTCACACTGTAAATTCTGCTGAGCAGACCCCAAACTACGTGTTTGGGCCTGTTGCACGTTAATTTTAGGCTGCTCCTAGAGCTCTTCACCTCTGGATTGTCCACACATCAGCACCTGAAACGAGTTTTAAGCACACTTTAGGCGGCTAAAAGTTGTGCCACTCCAAGGCAGGTTTATCTCCGATCCAAGTTACCCATCTTATGTTCCATTAATGTGTCGAGACTCCCCACAGATGGGCTGCCCAAGTTGCAGTTCTCCAGGATGCAGTATCCCCTTCCCACCTTCTGGTTCTATATGGACAAATTTCCACCCCATGAGCTCTACTATGGGGCGGTTCTGGCACCAGTCCAGTTCCCCGCTCCTCCCCCCGGGGCGCACCCCTGTGCCAACAGTCTGTAGAGCACGGGCCAGCTAGCCTGGTCACAGGGCATGGACGGGTCCAGGTGTGGGCCTTAGGAGTGGTGGGGAGGGGAACAAGGTAGGGAGCTGGATTGGGTCCCATGAGCTGGAGCTTCCTTCCCAGGGCAGGGGCAGTAGCTCCTCTGAAAGCTTCCCTCACTGCCCCCACCTCCTAGCCACCCCAGGAAGCATGACTAGCACCCCCACACTCCAGACCCCTGCTTACCAGCCCTATCGTGGCAAGTCACAGCTGTGCAGGTTGGGAGACAGGGAAGGTTTTTTTTGAAATGGCCAGGTCCCACTGAGCACAAAATTCTCAAACTGTAATTTTGTAAAATGTGATGATGTGTTGTTGGCAATTAATTAAAAATCTTTTCTTTTTGGGGAGCCATAGGGTAACGGTCACCTGTTGGCAGAGTTCAGTGTGTGATTAGCACTGCCATCTGTAGAAGACTTTGTAGCATAATCAGTATAAATGGAAAAGTCCATGCCTATCTATCTTTGCTAATTTGGGTTTGAAGGTTCTCATATGTAAAGTCTGCACCAAATCGGGTGCTCAGCTGGGGATAATGGGCACAGCACCACTATTGTCTGTTTGATGCCACCAAGAGTTTTTCCATTTTAATCCAAAAAAAGAGGATGGCTCTTTTTTTTCACTAAATAATTCTTCAGAGGTTGGAAAGCCTCAAAAAATCTTGAGGTTTTTTTTTTTGTCGAATCTGTCATCCTCAATTTAAACTTGGTCTGCTGATCAGGGCAGGATGCAGGAAGGTAGGGATCTAGGAGTCTATTCTTAGCTCGCTCTGTAGCTCGCTATGTGACCTTGGGCAAGTCACTTAACATCTCTGTCCATGTAGTTTATCCATCTGTAAAATGAGTAAAATACCTTTCTTCCTCTGGCTGCAAAATGTATTTTCATATCTCCTGTGTTTTCCATTGAGCTACATTTGAATATGAAACCCAGACAATTCTGCCTTTTACTCAAATCTGATTTTTCCTTGGAAATGTCCAAACAAATTTATGTAAAATCATTGGTAATTAAGCTATTTTTAAAAATGTGAACTCTTTTCCTCTCTGTATGCGTGTGTACATACAGGGAATGGTTTATAGAGAAAATGTTTCAACAAATACCCGCTTCCATTTCATCTGTAGGGACTATTATGATTTTTTAACTAGGAATGTAAATCATCAATTGACATTAGGACACCACTCATTTTCCCCCTAAGACATCAACTAGACACCTGTTTAACTGAAAAATCATTAAAAAATTCACTACACCAATTAGTAATGCCAGAGTTATGTCTATCATGAATACATACCAGGGCGTGGTAAGCAGACATTCAAGCCCTTGTACCTGTATTGAAGAGGCACATTACATACTGCATTAGTCTGAGTCTGAAACATGTATGAAACATGTAATGACCCTTCAGAGATCTGGGAGATCTTCCCAGTCTTAACAAGAGGATTACTTGCAAAAAAAATCCTCAAAAAACAAGCAAAATGTTTTCTTTTCTACTTGTTTGTTCTTTATCCCCTCTTCATGGTCCACGCCAACACAGCACTTAAGTATATAACTGTAAGCCTGTGAACAGTCTCCTTGAAATCAATGCTAGTGATCATGTTTAAAAGTGATGCATGTACTTAGGGTCTGTGCTCAAACAGGACCCATTAGATTCATCTTTGAAACATCTCACCACATTTCAGCTGACGAAGTTGACAGCTTAGACAAGTTAGGTGAGATAATGTATCATTTTGACCTGGCTGCCACACCTTTGCCAAAACATGCCTAATACGTGCCTGGAAAGGCGAGAAGAAACATTTCGCCAATTAGGAGCCAAAAAAAAGATGAATGTAGCATCAAGTTAAAAAGGAAATGTGAGGAGGGTGTTTGGCCAAGGTCAGACATGAATTTAAAATGGATACATTTTGCTGTTCTGCAAACCGGGGCTGAGCAAGGTCAAGAGGAGAGCAAAAGGTAGACTGCTCCATCTCCAGTAATTCCAAGAAACTCATTTGCTAGGAAAAAAAAATTGCCCAATAGCAAGTGCTCTTTTTAAGCTATGAAGTGATTAGTAGAAATAAATAAGATGGAAAGTTAAATGGCTCTGCACCTCCTTCCAACAAAGTCTCAAGTCTTCAAAAGATTTGCGTTTGACTAGGATTTGCACTGATCTTCTTGTTTCCATGGCTATGTTTGAAGAGCCAACACACTGAGTGCAGCAGTTATGCCCTTGGATATGCTGCACTACCCAGCACAGATTACGTCTCAAGCAAGAAGCAGAGCAACTGCATTGGTGTGGTGCGGTGGGAAGTCTACTTAATGCTGCTGAGTGACAGGACCAATTACCCAGCTCATGGTGCCATATGCATATAATTAAATTGCTTCTGGTTTAAGAAGCAGTTTGTGAGGAGCTATTCAGTGTACTTGAGGGTGTTATTCTGAGCAGAGGAGAGTTTTTATCACATAGACATGGCCTATGCATAACTCTCAAGGAGGTAGACACCACCAGATTTACAAATGTTCATGTGGCTGCGTAAAGGATGTGTGCAGATTTGTCAGCTCATGAGGACTGGAAGAGAGTCTAGCGGCCATAACAGAAAATACTATATGACTTTCTCCAAGTCATCTGCTTAAAAAACAGGCTTAAAAGCAAAGGTCAGCATTAATAGCAGCTTCTGAAAATTCATGGGCATCCAGCGATATCAAGAGTCCTCAAAATGTGGCAGACAATTTGCAGACCCAACGAAGTTCTAATGAAACACTTTTTGCTTGTGAACACACTTCAGCTCACTCTGTTTACAAGTGTGTTCAAGGTCTGGGCTGACTTTCACAACCCTGTGCTTAAATATCTACATCCACCTCGGAGTAATAATAAAAGAAAATTAGGGTTATGAACCCAAAGAAAGGCTTTGAAAAATATAATACTTTGTGTATTCAACTGAAAACTCAAATAAGAAAAATGAGGGGGTTTTTTCCGTCAGTAATAAAACATACAACCATCTCACTTCAAAAGATTTCCTCTCTGTTCTTTAGAGTCTTGAAATCATAGAAGAGAAATTCATGACCAAAAAAGCAAAATGCTGATAAACAAATGCAAGGAAACTTGTGGAAGTAGCCTCTTTCTCTACTGTAGGTGCAATCAAAGGATTAACACTGTGTATTTTACCACCGCTTGTTTAAAAGCTGTTATGTAGCATATGAAACCAAAAGGCACCAAATCACAGACAGAAAACTGGAATGAGCCTGCATAATGAAAAAATGTGGGGAATTTTTTGATTTGCTTAAGACTTTTCAGGCTTCGAGGAGATAAAAGGCTATGTTGGATAACGTACTCATTATAATTTATTTTTGCAAGTCTATCATCTTATTCAGTAGTTAACAAATGTATTTGGCTTTAATGTTTTCCACAGCTTATTGTAGGTAAGATGTGATTAATGATCTTACTAGACTTCTTTAATAAATGTAATGTAGCGACACCTGCAATTATATACTAACCTTCTCCTCTTTGAGAAGATGAATTTTATGCATTTCCTTTCTGTATCAAGACGATTTGAATTGCTGAAAACTCACAGAGATGTCAGCTCTGTATCATCATATTCACAATCATGTTTATTGGAGTCATTGCCTGTGACTCCAATAAATCATCTGTCACCGGCAGTTTGGTGAAAATTAGACGCAGATCCAGCAGATGGGTTAATCATAGTTAACAAACCCCTGCTGATGTCATAACATTGTTTATTATTTTTTTGCAAAGTAATGGATCCAGCTTTTACAGGCACTGCCTCAAACCATTTTTTCCAACACCACCGCATTAGGTTTCTATCAACACTATAGCAAATTATCTGTGTAAAACATCAATTCAAGCTGTAGCATTTCACTCTTATTCACATCCTGCCTTATTAGATTGATATGGATGTATTTAGTGAAACCATGAGGTGCTGACAAGAGCTATTTTACCAACAGTAGAAATCTGCTACTCATCCAGGACAATTACTGAACAATAACAGCCCTAAGACGCATGCTTTAACTTCAGACCAAAGGGAAAGCAGTAAAACTACCAAAATGAAATCAAGGTTCTCATGGCAACAGCAGCCCAAAACCTTTTATAAATGTGATGACAATTAGCAGTGATTACACTGGCTGTAACGTTTCTTAATGTCGATCTGGAAAAATGCACTAAATATGGATATAAAAAATATATTTAAAAAAAAATGAGATTAACGCCCCCAGTAGGAAAATAATGGTTAGCAATGCAAAAAATAAATAAAATGAAATACACGTCACACTTAAAAAAACCCCTAAAAACACATCATCCTGTTACAACACAAACCTATAAAACTAACACATGCAAAATTCCATCCACTTTTAAAGTAGAACTAAAATAGAGTTTGGCTTTTTTGTTTTTAATATCTGCTGTAGGCAATGAATTGAATATGCAACATGTTCCAATAATGTGCTTGCAAACTCATTCATTTAAACGTGTCCCAACTTGATAAACATTAAAGTGCAGCAGCAGCAGTTGAAGATTGGGAAAAGTGGCTGGCAAGCTGCACTGGCAAAGAATGTTACTACAGGAGCTAATATCGATTTGTAATCTAGGCCCTGTTTCACTAATACAGTGGAGCACATGCTTATGGCCATACCTCTTCACGACAGAATAATTTCCATTTGTTAATTTCAATTTGTGGGAAAATCCCAGTAATTTCAAGTACTGTTGTGAAAGTGGATGATTTCCTTAATCAACACCCTAGAAGAGAGGGTTGGTCTTGCAGTTAGGATAATGGGAGTGAATTCCATTATGGGGTGAATATGGGGTGAATTCTCAGCTGTGCCGTTGCCTTACCTCTGTTCCCAACAAAGTTTAGACAGCGAAGTTTTCATTTTCTCACTCCATTGTCTGTCTTCACACTGTAAATTCTGCTGAGCAGACCCCAAACTACGTGTTTGGGCCTGTTGCACGTTAATTTTAGGCTGCTCCTAGAGCTCTTCACCTCTGGATTGTCCACACATCAGCACCTGAAACGAGTTTTAAGCACACTTTAGGCGGCTAAAAGTTGTGCCACTCCAAGGCAGGTTTATCTCCGATCCAAGTTACCCATCTTATGTTCCATTAATGTGTCGAGACTCCCCACAGATGGGCTGCCCAAGTTGCAGTTCTCCAGGATGCAGTATCCCCTTCCCACCTTCTGGTTCTATATGGACAAATTTCCACCCCATGAGCTCTACTATGGGGCGGTTCTGGCACCAGTCCAGTTCCCCGCTCCTCCCCCCGGGGCGCAACCCTGTGCCAACAGTCTGTAGAGCACGGGCCAGCTAGCCTGGTCACAGGGCATGGACGGGTCCAGGTGTGGGCCTTAGGAGTGGTGGGGAGGGGAACAAGGTAGGGAGCTGGATTGGGTCCCATGAGCTGGAGCTTCCTTCCCAGGGCAGGGGCAGTAGCTCCTCTGAAAGCTTCCCTCACTGCCCCCACCTCCTAGCCACCCCAGGAAGCATGACTAGCACCCCCACACTCCAGACCCCTGCTTACCAGCCCTATCGTGGCAAGTCACAGCTGTGCAGGTTGGGAGACAGGGAAGGTTTTAAGCCTTAAGGTATGACTTCTCCAGCCATGACACTAACACCGATAGATGTTTGAGCAGCTCAAAGTGCAACATGTAACAAGGCCCTTTGTACAGCTTGTAGCAGAGCAGAATCTGGTGTTGGTTTGGTCCTCTAGAGACAACTAGGATATTAAGAGCAAAAGGAACCAGTAAAACCCTCTCTGCCCACCTCACTACCACAGGCCATCACCAATAACTGTGGAACAATACGCACCATATGTGACTAAAGTACACAACCAACAGAAAATGGTGCTGACTAACTGTTATAATAGATGTAGAAAGTCTAGCATTTCTACCTACACATAATCATATGTACCAAATTGTGGAGGTTGGCTATAAACTATGTTGAAGCTCCATGGAAAATTAGATCCAGTGCGCTACACCAAACTATTTCCATGTCTAGTTCTACCCTATAAATATTGATTGCTGTTACTCTATCCATCCTTGACATAATTGTAAAGTATACTATCCCAGTTATCTCAAACAGAAGCATTTATTTTACTCCTTACTGAGATCACAGAAAAAGCAGGCCCATTAAATGTCACATACTGTTTAGAATATGCTGGGGTATCCATACTATTTTCAATGGTTAATCCCCAACCCAAAACTTTTAGCATTTGTCTCCTCCCCATATGAAGAATTCAGGAAATGCATAATTGAAGGATTGTAAATGGATCAGTTCATGCAGGATCTGCAAAGTTGTCACTGTTGTATGTGATTGTTGTTGCTAACAGGCAAGGAAATAAAATTCCACTAAATCCTTAAACACTGTCTGTTAGAATAAATTGTAATGAAGTCTTTGTTCTCCATTTTTGCTGAATAGGTTTCTGATCAGAGTTTTGACTCTCTGATAGAAGTATTTATTCAAAAAATAAAAGTCCTTTTCTTCAAAGAAAACAAATCAAGTGGAAATCAGAATAGTCTAAGCTATCAGGATTTGATGTTTCCTCTGATAATACAGTTCTTGCTCACTCCTGCAGAGGCAGTTCTAAGAGTGAGCTAAGGAAACTTGGTAACCATCCTTTAACCACGATTAAATATATAATCCCAGTTTAAAGGGTCCAATGAAAAAAAAAATAGGTAAGCAAAATGTGTGTGCAAATGTACTTTCAGTTTGTGAACGTGTTGTTGAGACAGCATGTGCAACTGCACTAAGCAACTATCCCAGTCTGGCGGGGGATGCAATGGGGCAAATTCTGGTTTCAGTATAGATGGAAAACAAATTATTTCCATCCCTCATCCTGAAGTTTCTTCTTGAAGTCAAATTATGGGGCACCCTGCAGGAGATCAACACTCAGTTAAGGCAACATGTGACAGCTGCTTAAGCACCACTGGAGAAGCCACACAGCTGGTATTCTCACATCACTCCTGTTTCAGGCAAAATTCATAACTTCAAGTGAATGCTTTTCCTGAATAGGAAGGACTGAGTAGGGGCTTCGGGGCTTGATCTCGTATGAATAAAGATGACAATGTGGGCTGTAGTCCAAGGTTAAAATATTCAGTCGTAAAAGGCCATAGTAAAACATTGCTGTTGTTCTGACTATAGTGTATTTGGAGAGGTAGATGCTGGTGCATGAAACACACTGCAGACTCATCCCCTTCATCACCTGGCATAAGCAATGCGGTCTGCAGGTGCCATGGCCTTCATTCCAGCTTCTAGCCTGGATAGGAGGCCCGGGGTTCTCTGCATGCTGGCCCCTTGCTCCCGAATTAAGGAGGGTAGTTGCTACCTCTGCATACCCCAGGGGTTTCGCCCACAAAAACATGGCAACCTTCTGTAACATGGCTGAAATAAAATTTGCCTCAGGAACACTTGAACATCTGGGAGTTTAAGCAGTGGTTTGATTTCTATGTTTGCCTCAGTTACAAAGTTTTAAGTTGAAAGGGAACCCTCCCTGCTAGCACAATGCAGCCGTCTATCGCGTGTGTGGATGAGCTCAGAGACAGGCACCACGGGGCACGTATGCCCACACACAAGCCGGCAAATCCATACAGCATCATGCAGAGATCTTCTGCTTGACTGACGCGAATACACTTTAAAATTGAACTTCATTCTGGTTTTACACTAAGCCATCCACGATGGTTTTCCCTTTCTTGCTGTTTCCCTTCTAATGGGGGAATGCAAGATTCATTTTTGAAAATAAATCTTAAAGGCTGAAGGAGTGTGGATGAGTCAGACAGTGTATCACAGACTAGAAAATGTAAATGAATGCCAAGCCAGCAATGCCAGAATTAAGGCTGCCCATTAACTAATTTGGACACAGTCTTTAATTACACAATTGCTTTGAGTTCAATGGCAGCTGTGAATGAGCAGCACTTCTTCAAACCAGACCCTAGAGTATCACCGAGCAATTAGTAACCACTTATGAAAAGTCTGGTTTAAGTGACCTAGGAACTCTGTGGCAAAGGGACTATATATATATATAGTCCAAGGGCACTTTTACACTTGCTCCAACATATTCTGTTTAGTCAAGTTTCCTGGAGCATTTTAATCTGAATGCTCCAGCATGCTGCAGCATCTCATGTATTCATCATCCACATGTTTCAAAATGGCAGTGCGGGCGCTTTAACAAAAAAACCTGTTCAACAAGCTTTAGTTAAAACACCCCCGCTGCTATTTTGAAACACGCAGCTGCTGAATACATGATACGCTGAGGGCATTTAAATTAAAGCTGCTTTAATTAAAACACCTCCCACCCCGGCACATGTATATAGGTATCCCAATGCTCTAGAGCAGGATTCAAGTGCCTTAATCATGAAACAGTCCTCTTTCTGCAGTGTCCTTCTTCACTCTCCACCCACATTTCTGCTTCTGTAACAAGAGTGGTGGAGATCTTACAAGCAACAGCTTCCTTTATTACCCAGCCTTGATTTACTCTCAAGAGGCAGATCGATCTTGTGGACACTTGGTGGGCCCCTGCCTTTGTAGTTGCAATTTTTTTGTGAAACAATTCCCTGTCACTGACAATCACGCAGAGTCCCTGTAGCAAATGTGCCAGTTATTCACATAGAAAAACAACTGTATGTCTTTTAATGCATTTCACTAGAGCCATCAGACCAGCCAGCTCTGCAAGCCAGCAATGATGCCAAGCCTTCATGAAAGTGCGGAAAGACTCAGATGACCTTTTAAGAAACGATTTTCACAAGCCCTCTGCCTCTTTGAAGAAGTCTCATGAGAAAATGTTCACTTTGCCTGACTTATTGCAGGAAGTTCTCAAACTAGGGTAGTCAGGTGACCTGTAAATACTACTGTTTGCATTAATAAACTGAAAAGTGTAAAATATAATTACAACTTAATTCACTCACAAAACTCTCTTGAAAACTAAAAGACTAGTTAAGGCCCAGTTAGAAATGCTTGCTTGAGGAACGATGTAATTTGCTCTTTAAATGATAAACATTTAATATAAGTCCTTCCTTCTTTCCACACAAGGCCACATACAAATAACAAGGCCGCATAATGGCCACCAGTCATTGGTATTTGACTGGGGCTTTGATCCTTTTCCCACTATAGTTAAATAATGTTTTCTTATTGATTTCAGTGCAGAAGAATCAAGTTTTAGGCTACTTCTGTCTTCTTTTGCCTTTTGTCTGTGAGCAACTTCTATAGGTTTTGGGGTTGTTGGTTTTTTTTGCCAAAAATAGTATTTAAAAAATGGAAGTGTGTGCTCTAACTGGGACTCTGTACCTTGAACATCTTCAAAAGTATAATTTGTTTTGATTTGGATTGGTACAAAAGGAGAAGGTATTTTCAAGTATATTCCTCAGAAGAATTTCATGGGTCTCCCTGGTGTACTTCTATCTATTCATGCTGTGATGTAAAAGAATCCTTAAATAATAGTTTAGGCAATTGCCAGGAGCAGGCAGTCATGAGACCTAGCCTGAAGTTCAGAATATCTGAAAAGGCCACAATGTATTATCAAAAAAGGATGTAAATTAATTTGGAAAGTAGGAACTTTGGGCAGCTATTCAAAGGTAGGGACTGTTAAGTAGTCACTAAGCCAGGTACAGACATTACACTTTTGCCTGTATAAGTGATCATCTATACCCATAACAGAACAGAAGTTATAGACTGGTTTAAAGGCCAGTTCAAGATTTGCTCCCCCCAAAGGTTGCTTGATTCAGCCTTGGGCTTTTTGAATGTCTGTATCTAGCCTAGGGGTCTACTCTTACTTACATATTCCTCCAGGAATAGTCCTATTCAAGGTAGAATTCAGCAAGAGTGAAACTAGCAGCACTGGGTATTATACAATCACCAAATTCTCTGTATTCATATAGTAATAAGTATTTTATTAGGAGTACTCTTAGGGTGGCCTGAACTGACTAGTCTAGTGCCTAGCCCCAGGTGGGTCTAAAGAAACTTGCAGTCTGTGCAAGTTACAGGATGAAGATTTTAGCACCTCTCATGCGGAGATGATGTGCTTTTCTGAGGTTACAGAAACCATTATCCTTTGGTGTTAAATGACTCTATAAAAAGGATGTGCTGATATCCAAAATCTGAAAGGATACATCTCTGCACCAACACAGGGTTGGAAGAACCACCATTCATTTTTTTTTTTTTCCTAAGGACGTGTTCCTATCTACCTGCTGCCAAAACAATCTCTGGGGACACGACAGATAAAATAATGTGGCACAGGAAAAGCCAGTGTAATAATGTGGTACAGGAAAAGCTCTCTCTCTCATAATACAAGAACAATGGACAGTCAGTGAACCGGAAAGGTAACACATTCAAATACATAATGCTTTATCAACCTGGAGAATCACCGACACAAACTATCACTAAGGCTCAGAATTTACCAGGACTACATAAAGACTCCAATATATACATGGATAATGCAAGCATCCAGTTATTTTAGATAGAAAAAATATAAAAGGTGGCAGTCAATAAGCTTGATGACAAAGCCAATCATCAGTAGGAGAGGATAACAGCCCAGCATGGAGCTCTTGCATCCTCTGCACCATCATGTGTTGACTGCTTTTGGAGTAAAAATCCTTGACTAGTGGTATCACCAGTCTGATCCATCAGGGCTGCTTTTCGAATGATCCTGAAAAACTAAGCCAGATTTGTGCATGCATATATGCATTTATAAATGGAAATAAGGGCATGAAAAGCAGCCTCCTTTCCCTTCTGATCTAGAATGTGGTAGGGACATGGAACCCTTGTGTGTTCATGCAAGCTTGTAAGCCCTGTATTACAGCCTCGGTGTGTTAAAGCTATGCTTTGCCTATTAAAAACACGCTGTTAAGACCTGTGGGGAAATAACAGACTATTTATTAGAAAAACTAAAACAAGGATGGGACTCTTGCCTAAAGATAAATCTAGACAGTAACCTTCTAACGCCATCGAAACTCAAAGAGGCAACATCATGTCACACTATTCGTTATTTAAGAGCCTACTAGGACTTTAAAGAGGGGGGAAAAAAGATTGCAAGTTTTGTTGTGTTTGATTTTTTTAAAAACCCTCACAAGCAAATCCCCCTGTGGGCCTATTTTGCAAACATGGTGAATTTATGAGGATGAAAAGCAAGTCAGAAAAAGGTCACGGCTATTAATTTCAATCCCTGTGCAAAAAAGAGCATATTCTGCACAGGTTTAGTAAGATTTGTGACATTTGGGTGAATACATCTGTATTTCTTTAAAACTATTAATATTGTCCATGTTCTGCATGGAGAAGTATATTTCAAATCATATCTTGGCAATTCTGACATTTTTTTAAATGCAAGCTCTATTTGGAGACATGTAATTAGCTAGACTCCAACTTAATACCTGGTTCTTAAGACACTGACAGACATTTGTTTGAAGGCGTGGTGGGATCTAATCCATTGCTACAGCACTGCCTTTGTTTGAAGGCGTGGTGGGATCTAATCCATGGTTACAGCACTGCACCTGCTGCCATGCCACATGTGCATGGCAGAAGGCATGATTTTGGGACTTAGGGATCAGATCCCAGTTGCACCGTATGGATAATGCACTAGCAAGATTCCCAACAATTGTTGATGGCTCCCGGGACCCATGGGGCAGGTTAGTTGATCACTGGCAGATTCAACTGATTGGGAACGCTCTCAATGTCGGCAGGATCAGAACCTCACCAGGGCTGCCCAGTGCAGTCCTGATTGTGCTGATGATCTGCCCATAGTCCTCCAGTGGGGACCCCACCCTACATGTTCAATTTAAAATGTGATGGCAACCAGTTTACAAAGTGTGTGCCATAACTTTGTGGCTGGTTTCCTGTTTTATTAATTGCCTGAACATGTGGCTGGGTTACACTTTAAGATGCAATTAACTGCTTAATCACATCTTAAGCATAAGATCTACCCTAGGCCTTAGTGAAATCCATTTTAACTTTCAACTGATATACAGTATAAGAAATGTACAGTTAAACATGGACTTTGTACCTTCACATTGTTGTAATGATGGACTCACTGAGCTCCAGGGAAGTGTCCTGGTGTTGCCATATGCCATCTTGCATAGTGCACAAATATTGTTTCTTGGGAAACAATCTTCTCTTCCTCTGTAACGTTCTAAATGCTGGGAGATTTCAAAATGTTCCTGGTCCACATGGGTGTGAAACCAAGACCCTGCAAGTCTTTTTCATTAAAAAACAAAGGGAGAAAGTCTTGTTTTTAAAACAGTCTTTAGCCTGGTAGTGGTGGCATTCATCTAGTCTATGGGAAACCCAGGTTCATGCCCCTGGTCTGAATAATCAAGTCATGAATGGGGTGACCACTAGTTGCTATTCTGGATTTTCTTCCTGTGGTTGACGAGAAAATGCACTCTGAAAGAAATCTTCCTTAGCTTAAATTTTGCCTGCTACAGTCCTGTGAACAGTGATGGTGTCAATGAACAACAACAGCAACAGCAAAAAAGTTATAAAATAAATCCTGACCAACTCTTTGCATTGTGACGTTGCATGCCGTACTTGCCAAAGATAGAACGACCTCTAACCACATTTTCATTATTGACCATAATAACAGGTGCATCATTAACATTTCATACCGCATTGTCAATGTCCCCCTGTAATTCAGCACAGATTGCCCATGCAAAAGTGACAGAGCTCCCACCTGGAAGGCCTATATTTCAAAACTGCATTTCTTCAGATGAAGAAAATCAGTGCATGCATCTGAAAAGAGCGTTCATTCATGCCCAGTATTATGGCCTCACTCCACTGGTAATCACTGTTATAGTCTAGCCCTATTCAGGTCTCCTAGTTTGTTCCCAAAATCTAGGATTCAGAGCTAAGTTTGAAACTAAGATATTGCAAGAGAGGCCAGTAACAAAATAAGCCAAGTGAAAGCCCAAGCCCGTGAGGAAAACTAGGTATATCTGCATGTTATGTAGAAGGTATTTGTCTGTAACTCTGGCTCATAGTAGACCCTTCCTTCTCCCTACACAAGCGGCCATTTTCCCATATGGAAAAAACGCATTCAAGAACACAAATTGGTAGTGAATCAAGGAAAGCGGGAATATCCTCAAACCTGGGCTGGAGCTGTAAACATGCTGCCCAAATGACTCTCTGGTCCAGAAGGGAGAGAAAAACTTACTCTGGGGAAATCCAAGCTTATTTTCTATTTAAGGGAGATTTTTATTTTATTTTTTACATAGGGGTGCCTGCGAAGAGATGGTGCTAGAAGTGGGGGCCAGCGAGAGTTTCCAGGCACAGTAGCCATCAAGCTGAAATGAGATAAGGTTGGATATTTCTATCCTCTCCCTGTTTAATACCTACAAGCTACAACAGCGCACACCCAGTGGACCACAATTATACTGCAATGAGTGAAAGCACCACAATGGGTTCATTTTGGCAGTGAAAGAAAGAACTCGAGGATGGGAGGAGAATAATTATTTTATCAAGGCTGCATGGCAGCTGCACAGCAGGAAGAGCTGTTTGACTTCTACTGTACATAGTGCGGAGTCAGGATTTGTCACCTTGCTTTAGCTGACAAGTTCAATGTTGATGAGGAAGGTGTCTGATTGCTCAGCAGAGAAGGAAGAGTTTGTATTACAGGACAGGAGTCATTGGATCCAGGCAGGTTTAGGAAGGAATTTAAAGATAAGATTAAAAGGTAATTAAAGAAGGGGTTGTACAACACTAATCACTTAAGTGGGCACGCATGAGTCAGTTTTCATCAGCTTTGTTTATAGCATGTGCAAAATGTTGATAGGGACTTTTTTTCCCACTTTCCCATCAGCATTCTGTAGAGAAGGTGTTTTAAGTAAATGCGGGTGAAATAAGAGCTTATATAGTAGCTGATAGGACTGTATATCAGTTCTGTAGCTAGCGTGCAGAACATAATGGTATTTTGTGACTGGGGACCCTGTTAATCAGTATGGAAAGGAGGAGCTGGATGAATTATTAAAGTGGAATTTTGAACACTAATTGCAAAATGACCTGGCAATCACATCAACTGCAATCTTGTGTTGCATCTTAATTTGCTAAACATCAGGACCACATATATTAACAAGGGGTCTAATCCAGTTAAAACCATAGTCAGATGGGTAATTTTGCTCATGTGAGTAATCCTATCTACTTTAAATTAGTTGTAGGGTTTACAAAACTGGATTCTAGGTTCAGATTATTGATCAGAGTAAAGCAAAACAGCCACAGATATCAATGAAAGGACAGGATAATGCCTACACATCTGCAGCTTAATGGTCAGATCCTCACCTGCTGTAAAATGGTGCAGGTCTACTAACTGCAATGGAAGTAAGGGTGTTTATGCCAGATAGAGATCTGGTAGTCAAAACCCCACTTTATATTCCACATTTAAATAATGAACTAGTTTGTGACAGTGTTAGCTCAGGACTAGTTGGAGATGGGTGGGTTTTGCTCTGGGCTCAGCTGTGGCTGCTGCTAGAGCTGATAAAAAGGAATCTAAATAACTAGTCGATAACTAATAATGGGTTAATAACTACCTAATAACAGGTCTTATCTGACAGCTTTTCAGAATGGTTAAAGTAAAACCCTAGTTCTGCATTTGAGCCTGGGTCTGCACTGAAGTCACTGCCTCCTCTTTCTTCTTCAGCTGCCTTCTGGATTTTCTTTCTCCCTACCTTTCCTGCTGGTCCTCGGGAAGCTGACTATGAAGGACGGTTAAAATGCATACATGGGGAAACAGTCCCTGCAAACCCCAACTCAGGGCCATATCTCATGCTATACTTAGGATGCATTAACTGCACTAAAAATATGAGCATCTGCACATAAAACAGGTGCTAAGTGTCATTGTATTGTAGCAAAGTTATCGCTTTTTGCAGGAGGAGCATTAACACAAGCTCAGCTACTGTTGGACTGCTCCATAGAAAACACACGAGTTCAGGGCTCCAGTTCAGTGCAGGGACTGGGACTGACAATCAGCTTATTGTGGGCCCCAGCCCCCACACCACACTAGAGCCAGTTCAAGACTGCCAGCAGCAGAGACCTGGATCACCCTGTAATCCAGGAGTGGGAACAGCACCTTCTTTCAGGCTTGGCTCCTCATGCCTCCCTCTGCCTGCTGGCATCAGCAGAAACCAGCTTATACCAGCCTGCCATGGGCAGGTGCTCCTGGGTTGGACAGTGCTGGGAACACAGCAGGGAAGGTACTGACTACAGGTGTCAGGGTTGCATGTCCTCAAGGGCAGCAATGTGAGGTATGGCGCCTGGTACTGAGGTCAATGTTAGGGGTGGGGACACACACCTGGCTCCAGCCCTGTCCAGAGAGGCCTGAGATCACAGTAAACCTTACTGTGAGACTGCTCAGAACATGGTCTAACTTTTACTATGGTGCTGTACAGCGGTAGATTAAGATTTACTGGGGCCCTGGGCTCCAGCAGTGGGAGGGACCCCTTCCCCTCCTGGTGTTGCCACTGTCAAGGGCGAGGTGGGTTTCCATTACCCACAGGCAGGGGTGGCGCTAGGGGGGGTTGGGGTTATTGCCACCCCAAAATTTGTCTTAGCCCCCTCCCCAGTGCCACTACCATCTCTGCCTGCCTGCCCTGTGCAGTGGAGCCCACAAAGGCCTGGTGGTCCTGGCAGGGGTGGTGCCAGCCTATTCCTGGTGGTGGGGGCTGGGCTGGGGCTGGGCTCAGAGCAGGAAGGAGTAGGGCAGGCTCAGCTTTGCAGGGTGGGCAGGTGTCAGCAGTAGCTTTGGGAGAGGTGGCTACAGGAGGGCTAAGGTGAATTGTGGATAATAATACCCCAGGTCCTGGCCTGGCTGAGCCCAGCCATAGCCCAGCCCCCACACTAGGAAAAGGTTGGCATTGCCCCTGCCCACGGGGGAGGCTGGGTGGACCTGGTGAGGCTGGGGTTAGGGTGGCACATTCCCTCCTCTCCTCCCTGCTCCCCAATCCCTTCTCCCTTGTCACAGCCAGAGGAGAGTGAGGTGAGGGCAGATGCAGGGTGTCCACTGTGGGCTTGGGGATCACTGCCCTGATGCCTTTGCCCTGGGGCGCGCATTCCTTGCCTGCCCTGGAGCAGGAGGCACAACTCACTGTCCCCACTGCTGGTGGGAGGGTAGGGGGCATGCAGCTGGCGTGGGGTTCCTGGGGCACAGGCAGCAGGGAGGAGAGCCCTGAGTCTACAGTAAGCAGCAGGGAGGGAGGGAGCAAGCAGCAGGGAGGAAAGCCCAGAGTCTGCAGAGCCCACATCTGCCCTGTGCACAAATATGGGGGGTCACAGCAGTGGGGAGCTGCCTCCACACCCCCGCAGCCCCTGGATGAGCCACCCATGGCTCTGTCCCGCTCCCTGTCCTGGCTGTGGGTCCCACACACCGTCCTGGCTGGGCAGCACCCCTAGCCCCAGCCTGTGCCCCACTCCCTCCCTCACAGTGAGGTCCTTGATCTGGCCCCCCATGCCCCTTCGCCCCCATACACTTCCCTGCAGGGAGCTGCTCTCCACACTGGCTGACTGTGTTCTGGGCCATGTGCATGCGTGTGCCTACGCACAGGCATGTGGCACCCCCTGAGTCTTGCTCTGAACAGCCCCAAGCAGCCCCTTGCAGGCTGGAATGGTGCCCACCTGCAAGGGAAAACCTGCCACTTCCCACAGGAACCCAGGGACCCGGGGGCCTCAGATTGGTAGGGGCTCTTGGACCCGGGCACCATTGGCCTGTGTGTTAATCCACCTATAGTGCCGTAGTGCTTACTACAATGTAAATAAACCGTGCTGAGCACCTGGGCAACAAGGCCTTCAGATTTCCCTGTTTGCTGGCTCCTAGGACTCACTGTGTCCCTAGGACTTGGCCAGCTTAGGTTTTCTGCCTAGACTAGTCCTGCTCCTCATTCACACTGTTATCAGCACCAGAAAACAGCTCCCTGCCCTCCGTCTCAAACAACCCTGAAAACCGGCAAGCAAACTAAATCTAGACCACAAAGCCCAAACCAAGAAGACACTTCACTCACCAAACCTCTCCCAAAGCAACCAAGGATTCTTGCTCCTCTGCTAAGTAGGAGTCATCCCTCAAACTTCCTGTTAGCTGGCTGGTCTACCTAGCTCCTGGTACTGCTCACTGCGTCAGTATGTTTGCACGCTCTCAGCACTGAATACACACTCTAAGCATTGCCAACATGTCCTTCTCTAGTAAATGCAGGAGGAGATTTGCAGCTACAATCTAACTGTCCTGATATCAGTATGCAGGTATATCAATGGTTATGCAATCATGAAAATCAGGCATGCACATGTACAGTTGCCATTCTGAAAAGCTGGGTCCAGATGTGGTTGACTGTTGGTGTTAACTGTGTGTTATTTTGGGCTAAATTTTCTAGAGTGTAGCTTCTCTTTTGCAAGGACAGGAGTGACTGCACTGCTCACTGCACTGATGGCTTGTACCAAACAGGTAGGTAGAGAAGCGGATCCTTTGGTTTGCACTTACAATTCACTTTCTGGGCATATGTTTTGTGATTGCAAGTTGCTCTCCTCCAAGACAACGCCAGTTCCTCAGTACACAGAACTGAAAATGTATCCTCTATTATGCTGTCATGAATGCTGTGATATGTATTTGTCTAACAGTATGCCTCTAGTTTTGTTAGCAATAGTATCTGACTCTGTTGCGAATACATGCATTCTAGAGCCAAAGCTGTGCAGAACATTAGATATGAAATACAGGTGATATATACAACCAGAGCCTTTGTGCAAAGATTAGTTTTGATGAAGTTATCCTCCAGGCTCAGCTACCTGAGATCAGCCACATCATTGCTAAACAAATCAATACACAGAACTATAAACAAAAAAACCCCACATCTCTTCTTAGGGAAAAAACCACCGGGCCTAGGCAGGAAATTGTTTTTGTTCAGTGGTCAGAACATGGAATAGGCGGACAGGAACTTTGGATTTAGGTATTTGCTGTATTACTGGGGAAACAGGCATTTATCAGAGGCTGGACAGACGTGTATTTAGGATAGCATGGGGACAGCACATCCTGCACTTGTGCAAGCAGTGGGACTAGATGATGAGAGATTTCAACCTTGACTGTGAAATTCCTTAGTATTTCTATGCCTCATTTTACTCAACTGCAAGATAATGTGTGTCTGCTCTTATCCAGTGGTAAGTGGACACTAATCTGGGATGTTTTCCCTGAATGAAAAACCATTAAATTACTATAGGCCAGCTTTCTTTTATAGTGGAATAGAGCATATGCATAAACAGTTACTACGGAGCAGGGGCAGCGCTATGGGAGGTTTGGGGGGGGGCTGTTGCAACCCCAACATTTGCCTTAGCCCCCTTGTAGCCACCCCTCCCAGCATCGCCCCTATCCAAGCATCCCACCTCCCCACAAGCAACCACTGCCCACCCCACGCAGCTGAGCCCACCCCACTTCCACCCACAGAGGCGCAGCACCTTAAGTGGGTATTGTTAAAAAAAAAAAATCAGCATTTTTGGCCAGAAGATGTATAGAGCAGCCTCCACAGTTTTCGGTCTAGCCAACCTCAGCTCCCCCACCGGGAAGAGGCTGGTGCTGCTGTTGCTAGGGAGCTTCCCTTCCTCCTCTTAACTTAGTATAATTTGTTCATCTGTCCACAGCCTAAGACACGTCTGAAAACAGGACTTAGAGGCTTTTGAAAATAATCCCCTTTACCTGAGTAAGCCTCCAAAATGAGGCTGACTTAATAGCATTTAGAAACCATCCAGATTAATATTCAACCACTTAGCACATGTAATATACCTCTGTGTTAGAGACCACGATAATTTGATACAAAATAAGGACTGCTTGCTCAAAAACCCCAGAGAGAAACTGGTAGAATCAGTTGTCAGGTAAATTAAATACTAGGAAGTAAGGTGATGTTATCTTACCTACTACAAATCCATCATGGATGCTGTTTAAAAGGTCATTCGTATGTAAGTGGAAACTTTTAAATGCCCCCATTTAGAGGGACTGACTGTTATATGCAGAGGCATAAATCCATAGAACTCTTGAATACAGGAAAAAATGCTCAGAGGCTTGTCTGTAAGAACCAATTACCTGCTGATACATGAAATTTCATGAATTATTAAAGAAAATCAAAGATTGATGGGATCCACTTTCACTTGTCTGAATTGGCAATAAAAATATACAGTTTCCCTTTCCAGGAAAATTTTAGAACTTGAATTTTAAAGTGATTTTGCTCTGAAATGAGATGTGCCTGGGAAAAGTATGCTTTATTCATTGTAATATGGTTTAATCGTAACAATATGTAGATAAAATTTATTTATCGCTAATAAAACTAGTAATTTTATCATGAAAGAAGATCTTTAAAGTGATCATGGTGATGTATATCTCTAATGTGAAACAATGGAGATGCGTAATGGAATTTGAACTATGCAATAAGGGGAATAAAGTATGATAGATGTATTTGTACTAAGCACGCGATTTGACCACGATGATGATGTGAGAAGGCCACGTGTAAAATTGTAGCTTGGCTGCTGAATATTGCACAGTTACAGTTTCTTTCAACAATATCCCTGGAAGTTGTATGAACTGTATTGCATCTGCTGCCTCATTTCTCTTGCCTGCTCATGGAAGGATCTGATTTCATAATCAACGTCTCGTTACTATGGGGAGACACTGACACCCTTCAGATGCCAGACTGGAGAGCAGAAAGAGATATAAAAGCAGTAGTTTTCTACCTATCATTAGCTCCCCAAGAAAAACATAAACATTTATGGTGGGCAGTAAAATTTCAGGGTCTCATTCACAATAAATGTTTCACATTGAGAAGCCTGCTGACAACAATGGAACAAATGTGTGTTGCACCTTGTAGGCCAACTCCAAGAATACTGCACAGAATTCTGGGTCCATTTTGGGGTCCTTTCTATGGAAGGGAAATGCTTCCAAAGCTTTCCGTGCCTTTCCACACTATTCTCTTTGTATCATGCCTTCTATTTCCTTTTTATTTACTTCAATGCTTTGTAGCCTCAAGCATATCTGGCTCTTCCTAAAGATTACCCTGAGGCATAGCATGCAAAACAGATGCCTTTTCAACATAAAAGAGTGACTCATACGTTTACCTTGCAATACACTGTGGTTACGACTTCATTTTTCCATCTAGAGCACTTGTTGGAAATGGAAAAGGAAACAATCTTTCA
>NW_005841895.1:3603974-3697900 GCF_000455745.1 Alligator sinensis | reverse complement strand
CTCTTTCACCCCTTCAGCCTGTGCATCCACGCAGAGAGAGGGAATTTAACAAATGTAGGTTATCCACGTTGATCCTTGAGCTAAGGGGAATCGATATATAGGGTACACGGATTAGACTACTAATTCTATTTAGAAGGTATGAAGTCTACATGGAGAGTAAGCAGGTGAAAAGAGATGTATTACACTTTGTGGCAGTAACTGAAGACACTGATCTGTAGAGGCCAAGATTAGACATAATGACCTTCTGGTCATTCTTAAAATCTCTCAACTTTTACTAAGTTGCAATGCCCCTGCATAGCTATATAGCTACTTGTGGTGGGTAGCATGTTAGGGTCATGGTTGTAGTTGAAGCACACCCCAATGCACGTAATTTGGCCGCCGCATGCTGTCAGCTTTGGGAATACAGGCAGCCACATTAGGGGTGGCTATGGAAAAGGCATAGGGAAAAGAGGGAACTCTCCCAAACTTTCTGACTGTGAAGATTCCCACTAGGGGTGTGCAAAGTGGGCCCTATTCAGTTCAGATTCGGATTCAGCCTGAATCAGGGAGAGTCATTTGATTCGTTGATTCGGATCACTGTCCCTGATATGATTTGGCTGAATCCAAATCTGAAGATTCAATGCTGATTTGGAGAATCAGCAATTCGGACACAAACACAGCTTTAAATGTTTTTTCTACATACCTCGAGGTATCAGTGTGGCTTGTGAATGCTGCAATGCTGGGGCACATGGAGCATCCCACAGGAGTGCGGGTGGGGGGCCCTCCACATGCTCAGTGGTGAACCCAGAAGTAGACCAGAAGTATTTCCAGCCCACTTCTGGGTCCACTGGGGAGTGCGCCTGGCCTGGCGATTGGCCGGGGGGAACCCCGGGTGCCACACCCAGACCCAGGAGGCATCAGTCACTGAGCCGGGAGGTGCATGGGGGACCCCCCAGCGTGCTCTCCAGCAGACACAGAAGTGGATCGGAAGTGCTTCTGGTCCACTTCCGGGTCTGGTGCTGAGAGTGCTGGGGAGCCCCCCACGCTCTTGTGGGACGCTCCATGTGCCCCAGCCTTGCAGCACTCGTGAGCCATCTGCTACCTAGAGGTATGTAGAAAAAACATTTAAAGCTGTGTCTATGTCCAAATCACCGAATCTTTCCAAATCTCTCTAAATCTATCCAGAGGGTTCCAATTCGATTCAGAGGCATTAAAGGGTCCTCTAATTTGATTTGGATTCGGAAATTCGGCCACCAAATCGGGCCAAATCTCCACTGAATCAAATCAGAGTCCGAAACTTCGTACAGCCCTAATACCCACTTTGGGAAACCATAACAGGGCCAGAATTTCAGTTTGAAATATAACAGATCTCTGGGCCTTGTCACCTAAAATTAAATAATTTATCAAAAACAAAACAAAGCCCCCCCACACCGAAAACACTAATTGAAATAGCAGATAAAAGAAACCAATAAGCAAAAAACTTCAACAATGATCTTCAAACATCACAATGTCACTAAATTAAATTAAATGCCTGGCACAAAAAGGCCCCGAGTCCTGATAAGCGCTCTTAAGCACTACATCAATATAAATAAGAATTATGATTAATTTTCTTTAGAGAAAATGACTTCTCAGGTCTGCCTGTGTCACTGAGAGGTCCTGTAAAGTCTTGCACACGATGTTGCAACTGTTATTCTAATGAAGTATGACATAACTACACTGCATTATTGTTTTGTACAGCCAAAAAGCAATTACTAATTGCCAAACTCACCTGTCTGCTTCTTTCTCTGAAGGCTAAAGCAAAGGTAGAGTTTAATCACCTCCCTGTTAAACTGTTACAGAAATGTATGGAAGCTTATATAAAAGAACATGGCTCAGAGACTATGCAATATTTGTCATTACTCATTAATGTCTACTCTCCACTCCAAGGACTTTTGTAATTTTCCTTCGATTGAACACATTTAAAACCTTCAATAGTTTCTTGATATCAGTTAAACGTCGCTTCTATAGCCTCAGCTTTTCTTTCTTAAAAATTCATTCCATCTTGTCTCATCTTATGTCTGAATTGGATCCCATTTTTCTATGCACTTCTCTGATCTAGGGTTTTCATCCTCTGTAGATTCGCATTTTACTTTCCTTCAGCAGCGTCACTGTTTTCCTTTTGATTCATTTCTTCTGCTCTTTCCTGTGAAGCACATGCTCCTCTCCCCTTTCCCCCCTCATCAACAAAGCTGCTTTCTCTCTTAAGGGTCATATGCTGCCTTGCTCTATGTATGCAATTCTTTTTGACATTAATGGGAGTTCCAGGCACAGGTCACAAGATGAGTGACACTCTCTGAGGTCAAAAACCGGAGCAATTCACCAAATACCACCCCTAAATTAAATACCATGCTGAGAAAGCAATCAAAGCAAAGGGAAAATTGAATTGGTTAAAGTGAGGAAAGAAAATAAAAGGCACAATTTTTCCCCTCCCCCTGCCACATGAAAGGCTTTCATCTGTGAAAAGGAAAACAGTGCTAGACTAAGGCAGAAGCTTGCTGCTCCGACAAAACCATCCCCTTCCCCAGGGACAGAAGGATATGCCATCTCTTCTGAATAAGCCACAAACCAAGAAAGCAGAATTTGGTTTCCAGTACAGATTGCATTAGTTTAAGCTGGGGTTCAAAGTTTGGGTTGGCAAGTGACTGTCGGCTGGGGGCAGGTGAAATTAGCTTGACCGGGGAGTCTGTACAGAAATCTTAGGGCTGTCAATCTCAAAAAAGTCTCTGTTTCAAACTGCGAGAGCCGCGCGAGATGAGTCATTGCTCTGAGATGATTTCCCTATCACTGCCTTTCTCAAATTTAGTGGCCGTTTCTTCTAAAGAAAAATCCTGCCTTCTCACTGCTGTTCAGGGGACACCAGCATTTCTAGGACCAACGCCGGAGAGACTTTTACCTCTTGGGTCCCACAGAGGCTTCTTTTAGGGCCGTGTGGAGGAAAGCCTGGCAAGTCTAGCAGCAGAAATCTGCAGGAGCCATAAGGATGGGAATATTGCTATGTGTATCCTTTGGCAAATTCCCATAAAGATGGGGGTACAGCAGCTGCAACGGTAATGAGGTGCTATAGAGATTGACTGATGGACAGAGGAGCTAGAGTAGAAAGGCTGAAAATGGGGACATGGACACAGGTTCTGCCTGATTTCTTTACTAATGGTTCCTGGTGCAGATCTCCTTACATAGGTTAATGACTGGGTGCAGAATCTGACCTAATTAAGAGTCAATCATTAAAAGGGATACCCAGTTAGTAGAATGATTAACAAAGCAAATATGAAGAAAATTAGACTCCCTCCAGAGGTGGTGCAAGCACCTACCCTGGACTCTTTTAACAAATGTTTGAATTCTTATCTTGCTGGGATCCTTTGACCCCAGCTGATTTCTTGCCCCTGGGACAGGGGGCTGGACTTGATGATCTTCCAAGGTCCCTTCCAGCCCTAACATCTATGAAATGTATAAAATCTCTGAAAATGAATTAACTGTGATTCTCCTGTAACTCTGAACAACAAACCTGACTTAATTACCCTTTTGCAGAATTGCCTTTACAGTCTGTTGACATTATAGTGTCTACAAGAAGCAAAATTTGGCCTCCTAATATACAACCCCCCTCTCATTTGTACACAAAATACCCATATCTAGTGTGTGAACATGTCCATGTATAAATGTGTGTGTGTGTGTGCATGCACGTCCACATGTACACAGGGATGGACTCTGCACGCAGTGTATACACAGCTACTATATAGTCACAGATGTTATATAATGAATCATTTAAAAGTCTGTGTTTAATATAGGAACTTCCTTGCTATCTTCCCACTTTAGTTAGCACCATGAGAAGAGTTCAGTACTGAGTGTGAAGATGTTTGATTTAAGAGATTGCTTCAGCTTTCTCTCCCACCCAGTGTTATTATTTTGGACTGTTAGTATTATTGTGAGCACAAAGCCTGTGTAATAAAGTCTATTTAACCACTCTATTTCAACTGACATAAAGATGCTGTAAATCAGAGGATGAGATGAAATAGATTGAAACTTGAGATTGAAATTCAGCACTTGATCCCACACTTTCTTGTACTTGGCAAGCCATGTATTCTATCCACCTAGCTATAGTACAAAATTGGAAAGACACTGAACATTGTGAAGCCACCTTGATAGGTCTGAATATTTTGAAAACTTGGTCCGAGTCAAAGTAACTGGACTCTGACCAAGAAGCAAATGTGATATTGATACACAGAAAACATCACCGGTAAAGCAGCAACTGATGAATGATTTAGAAATATCTAATCGTGTATATATATATATATATATATATATAACCTTTTCTTTGTTAAAAGAAATTCTCTTGTTGTTTCAGTAGGCAACTACCAGGGGATTTCTATCCAATCCTCTGTTACAACTTGTATTGGGACTCTATTGTTCTGTCTTCCTTCTTGTTTTTTATATTCAAATATGTTTGAAAACTCAGTTCTACTGCACTGACAACTCCTGAGACACTATGTAATCCTACTCCATCTCCTCTCCCCTGACTCTTCAGAACAGTCATCCTCTGCTTTTGGATAGATACGGGTGTAGCAGGTTCGGGCCACAGGGCAGCTGTGATGCATCCTGGTGGCTGTGTGGCTCCTGCCTGGCTCTGTCTCTAATGTTGTCCTCCATTAACTGCTTGCCCACCACGCCCTGTCATTATTGAAGTTAAGAAAGGGAGGTTGCCCATGGGCCTTAGAGAAAGCCTGAGCCCCATCAACTCCTCAACGGGTCCCTCCTGGACCCCAGTAGTCTCAATCCAGGCCTTATGCTAAATAGGCCCTCTCAGCCTGGCGGTTTCCCTGCAGGGCACCTATAGCCTTATGGGCAAATTGTATGTGGCTCTGTTCCTCCCCTACACCACACCCCAAGCCTCATGGATGTTAGCACTTGAGATGCTAGTTTCTCTTAGCCCTTTTTGGGACCCCCCGACCCTCTGGGTCTCTCCGCCTTCTTTCTCTGAGTCCTCAGATCCCTAGCCTCTCACACAGCCCCTCTCGGAGACTGTATATCCTCTAATCCCTCACTCCAACTCTCCCTGGCCAGGGGGTCCTCTGTTCGGTTACCTGACTTAGTTCCTTCTCTGGGCTGGGGAACCATTTGTACCTCACTCCGCCCCTTCCCTGGGCTGGTGGACTCTTCTCCCTTGCCCTCTATAACCCATTCAACCCCTTCTCTGGGCTGGGGAGCCTCTGTATCCACACCCAGCCCCTTCTTTGGGCTGGTGGGCTCAGTTCCCATGCTCAGCCCCTTCTCTGGGCTGGGGAATACTCTGTATGCCTTTAGCCCACCTCCAGCAGGGCTCAAGGCTTGTAACTCAACAAGAATACCAATGTAAAACAAAGGGTTTATGCCTGCATAAACCCTTCCTTCTCTGCCCCAGGTAATATTCTCTGGTTCCCAGGCCTGCAGAGTCATTCTGCTTCCCCAACCCCCTTGGGCCCTTCATCAGTCCTGCCCTGCAGAAAACTCCTCTCCTCAGGCTCTCAGGGATAAGCTCCTTTATCTGGCCCCAGCCTGGCCGTTGTCTGCTCAGGTGAGCCTGCAATCAGCCCCCACACCACCTGGAAGCTGCCTCTCAGGCAGCTTCTTCCCTTCAGGTGGCAGGTACAATACAGTTTGGCAGAGATTTGGCTATTGAGATGATCATCATGTTTATAATTACTTAAATTAAGGTGGCTTTTTCCTTCTTTCTATGTCTATTCCCAAGCTGCTTCCCAGCTACTAAAGATATTTAGAATGGCATAATATGTGATTAAATTAGCCTATCAGACATCTTATGCAGGGAAATGAGTCTCACAGGAAGATGATTATTTGTGTTATTTCAGTGACAGCTAACAGCCCCTCCATAATATTTTCCATCTTTAATATTCATTATTCTGTAGTCTTTTTGTATATGCAATTAAAACTTTCCTGCACATCCCCAGTAGAGGGACCAATGGAGTATTAAGCATTGACCACTCATCAAACAAACCTCAGCCCAACTCTTAATTGCATAGAAGGCAATCAACTCCCAGTGACTTCAGGCAGACCAAGATGAGGTTCACCATCCACATGCAGAACTAAGGCCTTTGCTTCCTGGAGTATTGCAAAGTACTGATTTTTTGTCAGTGCTACCAGCAGTTGGCAGAGAAACAAACCATATTTCTGGAAGCAATGAAGGCAGAACAAGGGTTTTTACTGACATTGTTCTAGCCCATTGTCAGCATGGAAAGGAGAGAAATGAGTACTTGGACTGATGATTTTTTCTGAGGGTCAAGCAGAATTAGGGCAGTAACTATTTAACTAAAAGAAATCACATCTGATTGTTTGGTGTCTAAAATACCACTGTAATATGGTTTATGCTTAAGTGTATTATACTACTTGTATATAATAACTGTTTGTTGTGAGAGGCAGTTAGAGCTAAGGGTTATTTGCCACAGATCTAATGATACAAGTAGATACACAAGTGAATTCAATTTGACTATTCATGTGAAATAAAGCCACTTGCATTGGAAATGATTACTGGATTATCCCTGATATTTATCTTAAATTACAACACCATGATTAATATGGTTGTTTTTCCCTGTTGTGCAAACTGCAAGAGGATCTTTTCTTTTCATGGAGTGATTTTTGGCTGGAGTGTGGGATCAGAGCTTAGAAGCATCTAAGACATAAAATGTGTGTTGTACAAGATGAGTGATTACATATGCTAGACACATTTTGTATTTGTATATACACTTGAATGATATTCCTTGATGTAGATATTTGTTCATTGACCAGGTTAGCAGTAGTCATAAATAACTGGAATAATTATAAGTTTCTGGGCTTGATGTTGGGTGATTCATTATGCCCTATGCTATGCAAGAGGTCAGACTAGATAATCTCAGTAATTTATTCTGGCTTTAACATCTATAATCATATTAATGATAGCTTGTCTCTATTCATCTGTTATGCATATATATATATATATATATATATATATATTTATTTATAAGAACTGGGTTTCCTTTTAAATACCATGACATAAAATTGATAGTAACTCTACTGAATGTCAAAGATGTTACACTATGATTAAATGGTAAATTGTTAAACTTGAAAGCAACTCTGTTCCTTTTCTCTATTGTTTTCAAGGCTCTTGGATGAAACAACTAGCATGATTTCAGTGTGCAAGGACTATAATTTTTTTCTGGAGGCTGAGGAGCTCACCTTTGTGGGGGCTCAGGGTAAATATGGGACTTAGGCTTGGGCAAAGGCTGGCTGTGAAAGGAGTGAGGGCAGAACAAGTGTAGGTACCGCTGCATAGATCTGCCTGTCAATGCCTTTCTGGAGGAATGGGCAGTCAGGCAACATCTCTTAATATCCCTCCATGGCATGGGGGATGAATATGGTCCTCCAGGCTAGGTGGTAACACCTGGGCTAACCCTGGCAACTTGGGCCTGATGCACGATATGAGATTTAAGCCTCAATGTATAGTGGAACTTTTAGGATGTAGCACATCAATTCAAAAGCAATATTGCTCCTGCTGAGTATATTTTGCTTCCTCCACTTTTTTATATTTTCCAGCTTAGAAAGACTGAGCTGAAGTCTGAGTCCTTCAGAGTCTAATGGAAGTTTTATCCACCTTCAAGCTAGAGAAGACACAATTATGGGGAGCATAAGATCACAACCAATTATAGTTTGATCATTGATGCTGCAACTGTGATGGAAAATTTTGCCCAAATACACAGTCACAGTGTGAAAGTGAGTTCTGAAACCATTCAATTCTTTGCAAAATAGAAGTGAAGGTTTATAGAGGCAGTGGAAAGCTGTGGCTGCCGATAGAAAAAGGAGCTAACTAGGGAGTTTCTTTAGGGCTCTGCTGTGTATATTTGCAGGATCTTATTCCTATGCAAACCCAGCAAAATATAGGATTGACCCCAAATGAAGTTGGTCTCTGCTGCAAATTCAGTGTAAAGTTTGCTTTTAAAAGATGCAGCCGTTAGACTAATAGAATTTCTAGCCCTTAAAAGGGACTGTTTTTATTACTGAATCTCTCCCGCAGATTGTGAAGCCTTTTCAAGAGGGCGGAACAGGCAATTTTGTTGCCATTTTCAACCAAATTTTAAAATGCATTTGATACAGGGGCTCAAATACTTTCCTAATGCAAGAAATATGCCTTATGTTACATTTTTTTCCTTGCAAAGAAACTGTGAGCATTATGGAAAAATCCATTAAAACAACAGGTTATTTTAACATTTCAGAGTCAAACCCAGTCTGATAAATATGCAGTTGAAATAACATTTGTTCTTGGCATAACAGATAAACAGATATTAGAGACAATGCTGTGACTTTCCAGCAATGCTCTGATTGATACTTAAGGTTCTGAGGTGGATCCAACTCCCGGGGAAATAAATGAGACCCATTAAACCCATGGGGGGGTCGGGGGAGGGGGGCAATTCTTTGTTCCATAGGACAACAGACAGCCCATTTAATCAGAAGAGCAGTATCTTCCACCTGTACTCACCTATATTTTATCAATTCATTCTTACTGACCAATCGATGCTCCCCCCCCCCACACACACACACAATTTAGGACAGTGGTTCTCAACCTTTTTTAGACTCCCAGTTCCCTCCAGAACTTTACTGAGCTTGGCAGCACCCCGTTTTAAAAATGGATTTCACTTGCTTTTTGATTATAGAAAAATGATAGAGCACTTATTCTGATGCAAGGAACTCAGGGCTCTTATAGACATGCAGGGAGCCAGCTGTGACGTGCTGGAAACCCAATGCGTTGGAGCAAATTCGATTAATCGAGTCTGCTGGAGCACGGCAATTACTACGCTTCAGCAGACTCCAGCGGCACATGTATCAGTGTCCCCGTGCTGAAAAATGGCAGCAGGACGCTTTGAGCTAAAGTTCTTCCCATGAGCTTTAGTTCAAAGCACCCTGATGCCATTTTTTCAGTGCAGGGGATGCCAATACACATAACAATCGATCACTTTTAATTAGCGTGGCTTGCAAATTAAAGCGGCCCCCTGCACCTCCTAGAGCATGTGTAAAAATGCCCTCGGAAAGACCACAACAGGTCAGAACAGTTTTGATGCTATAGATGCTTATTGGAAATCTTTGGCCAGATTCAGACATGCAATTTCTGGAGCCCCACACCTCTTTAGTAAAGTTAACTTACATGCCTAAAGTTAAAAAGCAGGGTTGCCTGCTCCACCATTTCTGTGCGCTGCAGAGGACCTGCACTGAGACACCATGAGCTCCAGCAGGCCACCCCTGAGCTGGTTGGGGCACAGGGTGCCTCAGCATGGGGGCTGCTTGCTGACTAGCCCTGCACTGAGGCACCCTGTACCCCAGCCAGCCCCCGCCTGCAGCACATGGAGCAGCGGGACAGTGCATCCCACTGCAAACCACATGACCAGAGGCATATGCTGCAGCACAAAGTAGTAGCACAAATTTGTGCCTCTACTACTTATGGGGCTACAAATGCATGCCCCTGCTGGTCTGGATGTGGCCTTTGGGTTTATCTTGCGAGTCATGTGCAGGTGTTTGCATAACTGGCAGTGCTATATTGTGAGGCACCTTTAAAAGACTCTCATGTCACTCTGGTCGAGAATCATGGATAGACACCTTCCCAGTCCTCTGATGTAGCCATGCATTTCAAGCATACTTTTTAACTTTAGGCATGTAAGTAGCTCTACTTTAAGTCAATGGAATCAATACCAGAGATGGTGATTAGCTTGCTTGTAGTCTTTAAAATGAGATGATTTCTCTTTCTAAACAGCACGCTTCAAGCTAGCTTCTGGGAAACATTCTGCAAGTTTTGGTGCAGGAAATGAGGCTAGATGACTACGGGGAACTGTATCTTTAAGAGATTTTAGCATGAGGCATTTGAAACCAGTTATAACAGCAGTTCTCAACCCTGCCATGCAGATACCTCTTAGAAAATGCCAGCTCTTCATTTTCATTCCTTTTTTGACCACAGAATAATAAGAGAGCAATTCTTCCATGCAAAGAACTCAAAGACCAGAACAGGTCACAATGTGTTTTAACACAATGAATTCCTAGTTGAAATCTTGCACCTAACACTGCATGGCACCCTGCAAACACCCTGAAAGGATCTCAAGACACCCCGGTTGAGAACCACTGAGTTATAATATTGCGCACTGGGGTTCAGTGTTATGCGATGTTGATCATCTAGATTAGAAAGCAATCATTGAACAAATCAGGCCTTGGTCACACTTTGTGGCTCAATGCATACAAAAGGAGTTAAAATGAACTAAGAATATACCCCATGCAAAAGAAAGGAGTAGTAAAAAGCTCTATTCCCCCAGGTAAAACGCTCCAGAAATGTGAAGGACAAATGAAGAAAGCTTGAACAGTGCTTCACTGTATCTGTGAAGACTGGGTGCCAGCACAAAGGAAAAGAGCCAGAAGCATGCCTTATTACTGACAAGAGCTGGTTCTCAAGCACTTGGTGCTTTTAGTAGTTTCAGTTAACTCAGGCAGAGGAGACTAACTATGAAACGGTATTATGGATATTTGAGGATTGCTGCACTCCACAGAAAATGAAACATATATTTTAAACAGAAAGCACAAAAAGAGGGTGAAAGCAGAGAAAAGTGTGTGGCTGATCCAAGGTTAACGAGGCAACTGTGTAATTTTGGGTGTGCTAAATAAGTCTCCAAGAGACTGAGACTGAGGCACAGCAATTAAAGAAACAAGAGAGACTAAAACAGAACCCAGAATTAACCCTGGACAAGTAGTCAGAATTGGCCAAGCAAAGTCCCCTAATCCAGACTAAGGGGAGGCAAAGGTCGGAGATTTTGTTTAGGACCTCGGGCATTTCTCAGGAAAACACTAGAAAATCTTCATTGTACAGAAGACGCTACATTTTGCAGTCATTTTGACCTGGGGAAATACATCCTGTATGTTCAGAACAGCTTGGGAAAGAGTTTGAGCTGCTGGCTAATGCTAAACAAACCACAAATGTAAATCTAGAAAACCAGAAATAACATACCTGGGGGAAAAGTTAACTGCAGCAAGGTGAACAAGTCAGTCACAGCCAGGGGGAAGCCACCACCAATGTCCCTGCGCAGAAACAAGGAAAGGATTCAAAGAGTCTATCGAACTAAAAGAAACTATTTATTGCTATTACCACAAGTGGCAAATACCATCCCCTCACCCCAGGAATACAGATTTTTTTTGTGCGACTCCAAACATATGATTTGCTAACTGAATACAAACCTAGGGCAGATTTAATGGGTGCAGATACATCCTCTGGATCATTTGACAAAAATGCAATGGAGCAAAGTCCAGAGCCAAATTATCTGGAAGAAGTCTATCCATCATTCTCAGAGAAAAATGTGGATTACAACGGCCCAAACTATTAGCACAGGATATGCGAGACAGCTTTTCCCCAGCTCCTACTATCTGCTTAAGAGGGAAGCTCCCAATGTGTGATGATGCTTTGTTTAAAGGCACCAGGCATCCCTATGATGTTACAAAAACATATTTTTAAAAGCTATGGATATTTTATACCAGTTTCAAATGAACAGCATTACAGAAGCTATTCAAATGTGCTACATATGTCAGAAATCAGGCCAATTCAAAGGAAAATAGTTCATGATAGTGGCACAAGAAAAATTGTCCTCTTAGAGCAAACTGGATATAGATTTGTTTATGCTGTCTGGAATGAGGAATATGTATTTGTCTTATACAGTTATTCACATCTGCTCCAGCTAACCTTACTAGAAGATGCTGCAGTTAAACAAATGATTATGCACATCATATTCAGCTCCATTAGCCATTGGATGCTTGACACGGTAATTTCTAATGATGGGACACTTTGGTGGGCTTGATTTTAAAAGTCAGTAATGTGCGGGCCGGGAGCGGTCCGAGGCTTTTGGGGGCGCGCGGCAGGCTGTGGCCAGCAGCCCTGGCACGTGGGTCAGGGAATTTCGCACGGCGGACTAGAATTAGGCACGGACGCGTAGCGGTTGATTAAAGATTATTTTACTTACACCGTAGATGGTCGCGGTGCAGGCAGGAAAACTTCGCTTAAGTTGCAGTTACAAACGAAAAGAAAACTCGCACGGACAAGACCCGTAGAAAACTCGAGCCTCTTGAAATAACCCGGAAAGAGCTCTGGATACACACACACATGAAGTTTGCTAGGCTCCGTGGACCAAGCGCGCAGGGAAGGGTACGTCAAGGGATCAGGAGGCGACGGGGAGAGGCTAGAGGTTGATCAGGCTCCTGTATCCTCCTTAAGGCACACGCTGGGTTCGTTGGGCTCCGCAGCACTTAGAGTTCTTCACAAGATGTGAAGTTCTCCTTCTCCTCCTCCAACTTGGGCGGAAACCGCTCAAGCCTCTTATACGGCTAGCAAGCCAATCACTAGCCGCCACGTGGGAATAATTTAGAAACAGCCAATAGTGGGACACAAATTTGCATGCGAGTAGCGGGAACTCCTTTGCACCGAGGTTTTCTCTTTGCAACTGAGAATTGCACCATGCAAAGAAAGCTCCTTGTGGCAGGAAATAATTCTGCGGTGCCGAAGCGCGCACACAATCATACCCTTTGGGTCATGACAAGTAAGACAAGTCACTGCAAGTCCCCAGTCTCCATAATCCAAAGGGCTTGTGGAAAATCATGTCAAGGTAAAAAAAGCACCCAACGAAAATGGCTCCAGATTTAGAGTCTGATCCATATTTAATACGGTTAAATATCATACTGGTATCATGGAAAGAGGGCTTTTCACCTGGTGACATTTTGCTCAGCAAAAGACTGCGCTGTTAGAAGATGATGTCAGAGTAGCTGGGACTCTGTAGATGAATGAACAGAGAAAGGAAAAAAAAACCCAACAGAAAAAAACCCCTTGATGGGACTTGGAGGTTTGGGAGTAGCCACCACTTGGTGAAATAACAGTGCACCAGAGCTGGTCACAGAGGAAGTTGGCAGCTCATTGAACCTAGAATGCTACCTCAAAACATCTCAAGTTCAATGAAAATGTCCAAGTCTAGGACAGGCTCACAGCTGAATAGAGCCTGAACACCTCTAGCAGTCCATTATCAAGACTCAAGGCCCTATGGTGCAGGACAGACCCACTAAGCTGGGTGCTAGGGCGGGGAACTCAGGGAACTGGGGATTTGTAAGCTATGGGAACACTAGCTGTAACAAGGCCTTGGCTCCTGGCTCTGCATCAGGGAGCTGGAGGTCCTGGAAACTCCATTTGGAGCCAGGGATCTCACAATTTCATGGTGAAACAGAGCTGGGGCTTGCAGCTTGGACACTCTGGGATGGATCCCTGTGGTCTACAACTCCAGCACCAACTCCCCTGGATCAGCTCTGGGGACAGTGTTTTTACAGCCTTTTTGGGAAATTACAATGAAACTCAAAGCACACAGGTTTCACTGAGCACCTGCAGGACATGGGGAGCCTCCGGTTCACAGGGAATTTAGAAATGTGGGGTTTAATCCTAGGAAAACAATGACTGCAAATAGAAGTGATAAGACAAGAGCCCATTAAAGATGTTGACACCAGGTGACAGCTTCTCCAGATCCTAGAAGGGAAGGGCACATGAGGGATGGAGTTGGCTATTTTGACCCTATGGGAGTGTCCCAACAAGCATGTGGTTTGCAGCACCTCAAAGGAGTTTGAGGTGCTGCAAACTGTATGTGGTGTATGTGCACCCATTCATCATGCTGCTAATTTGTAGTGCAACAGGCTTTTTTTTATACTGGGAGATCCTGGTGTCATAAAACCATCACTGTAAAAAGTGGCGTAGCACACATGGCAGAGCATGTGCCTCCAGAAAGGGAGCCTGGCTGGTCATAGCAATGCTCTGGCTGCCAACCAGGCTCCAAGTGGTCAGCTCAGCACCATGGCTGCCCCAGAAGGCACCCAGACCCCTGGTAAAGCTGCTGGGAGCAGCAGAGGTGTTGGTCCCAGCATCTTCTACCCGACTTGGGTCACTTTGCCATGTGCCAGAGCATGCATGCAGGGGCATCCCTGGGGAAAGATAGCAGTGGCACAAATATGCGCTACTGCTATTTGTGCCATAGGAAATGCACCCCTGTGCACTGTGTGGACTCATTGAGACGAGCCCTGAGAGTCTCAGATGGGCAGAGCAGGTTGAGACAGTCAAGCCCTAGGATGTGACATGATAGAACTAGCACTCTTATTGCCAGCTGACAATACTGATACTGCTGGCTCAAGAGAAACTGCCAGGTCTGTAGGATAACACAATTGCTAATGTTATTCCAAGTTGGTAAACTTGAACTGACCACCATCAGACCCCTTGGCTCTGAGTGATTACTGAACACCACAATGGTTCTGATGGTCCCCCTGGCTTTGTAGTCCATGAATCAATGACTATTTCAAGATTAAATGCAAAAGATGTGGTATCTCTGGGGATCTGTAGTGTGTGTACAGGACTTGCATCCCAGGCTACAATCTAAAGCGTCTGATTAGCACAAATACATGTGTGCACTTAACTTATCTAGGGCTGATCATGTGAGACAAGCTTACTCATTCGAGTGTTTCCAGATTCAGGAACTTCATCTATCCATAAAGTTACATCAAGTTTCATTGAAATTATTTGCCTGAGCTGTAAATTCACCCACTAAACAGCTGTAACATGAATTATGTAAAAACTCATGTTTGACAGGGTTTTTTAACCTCCTGACTCATTACTTAATATAATTCCCCAAGGCAGATCTGTAAGGCAGGTTTTCTTTCTTTGAGAGAAACAAAACAATGATTTTAAGTGTCTTTGAATGTGTGTTAATGTTTCATCCAAGTTGGCAGAAAATGAAGTGAAAGAGAAATCTTCAAGGGCTTCAGCAGAATACTAAATCTGTGAAGAAAATGCCTAAAAATACTGCCACTTGACAAAGACATAGATTTTTTTAATGTTAAAAAAATGTCCTTAAACTAGAACATTTCTCAGCATGTAGCAAGGTAAAGATATGCATTGTTGAATAGCTTGACCATACAGTCAGGGAACAAAAGAGTTACGGAATTGCATTTTTTATGTAACTCCAAGTATTTCATTGGAGCACTATACTATTGATTCAGGAAACCTGAGAAATGTCTGTGAGCATGTACAAGTCGCTGTTGGAAAATTCATTAAAAGTAAAAAGAAACTTTCACATGGAGAAATAATGGAAAAGCAACTTTTGGCTTCAAAATTATGAGGATACTAATCAGAACAGAGGGGAATGTCTATCAAATATAGAAGCAACCTTTTCTTTATCTCCTCCGAGGGAAATTATTTGTCGTCACGCCACTATGCCTTTCTTTGTAAGAGACTATTATGGGCAAAATATAACAACTGATAGTTTTCATGTAATGGATTACCAGAAAAAATATCTTGCTAATTCTGACTGAGTATAATTCTGTATCGTATATAGAACCCAGTATTTTAACTGCATTAAAGTGGGAGGGAGAGACCAGGATTTTACTTAATACAATGAACTTGGATAATGTAAAATAACTTATATGGTGATATAGGCAGTCACTGACAAAGGACACAAAAGTATGAATGTTGAAATATAGAAAACTTTACAACATGTATTAGCAGCCACAATAGAATGTGTGATAAGCTATATTTTACTGCGACTCATAAATGCATCATCTCAACCATTTTGCACTGAATGCTTTTATTGAGTTATAGGTGAAAACTGCAATGTCTACTGATCTTACAGGAAATGGGAAACAAATAAGAATGAAGTCTTATTGAAATTTGTGGTTATCAAACTGGAGCTGTTCTTTCACAACCTGATAATTAATTTTACCTTTTTAGGCCCAACTCTTTATGATCAAACATTTATTCACATGTAGGCAGATGATATTCTGGTTTATAATATTTGTAGTTTCTCTTCAAGCAGCAATCCATAACTGACTGAGGTCAGAGGGAGTTTCTGACTTTGCGTCAGGTCTGAAATGAGATGAAGTTGAAAGTCCTGATTAAAAAAAGGGATTTTCTTGCTTAAGATAGCTGCATTTTGTCTGAAACTAGGAGAAAGTGGTCCTTCACATCTTCTCAAACCTTCTAGCTATTGAACTACGGAATAAAAAGGGTTCATTGCCATCTCCTATGCCAGGGTGCTCAACCTGTGGTACATGTGCCACAAGTGGCATAGGTGGCCTATATGCACATGGCATGTAGCAGATTGGGGTGAGTACAGGCAGTGCAATGGCACATGGGGCAGGAAGCAGAAAGCAGAGCACCAGATTGGGCTGGCAGTACAGGGCAGGAAGCAGAAAGCAGAACAGGCAGGGAGCTCAGGGCAGGAAGCGGAAATCAGAGCAACAGATTGGTCAGAGAAAGGGATTAGTTCCATGCAGTAATGAGTCTAATTTGTGGTACACCTGCCAAAAAAAGGTTGGTCCCACTTCTATACCATGGAGGCAAAATATAACGCCTGCCCAGACTTACTTAAGTAATACCAGCAGGTATCTACCTTCAGTATCCTGAGTGGAAGAAGGCCCCTAACAGAAGTACGAAGCAAGCTCTGGAGAAAAGCAGAATCTAAGCCATCATCTTGACCTCCATGTTTCCTGTTAGCTAGCTTAGCTATTCTTCATCCAGCATGCTTCTCTTTTATGAATGTCATTTTGAGGTGCCTACCGCTTCATATGCACAATAAAAGGAACCTAGGGAATCTAGGGACCTAACTCTGGGTTCTGGATTTCACTCCAGAGACAAGAACCCTATAAATCAGGTGTTGCAGCATTTTGCATTGCAGCACTTGCATCCTTTTTGGGATCTAGGCCTAAAGCCTTTTGGACTTGTCATCTGTTCAATGGGGATAAAACTCTTCCCTGTGCACTAAGGCATAACAAGGCTCAGGTGTCACTTAAATTGCATACAAGCGTTGAAAAAAAGCTCTTTGAAAAGGGATAGCTTGTGCAGCCTTTGTCTTGTACAGCCCCTGGCACACTCTCTGTATTCAGTAGTATTATGGATAAATACAAATGTGATGATAATTTAGAAACCAACATTGAAATTTCTTCTGTGAAAACTTCAGGTATGCTATCATATTATCATGCATGTCATAGTAACATGAGGAAAGCTACAATGCTCACCATTAAAAAGTCAGTGTATAGCCACACAGAATGGCTATGGAGGGGCACTGATTTTTAAGTCGGCTATACACAGTTGGAGAGATCTGCCCCAAAAGAGTTAACCGTGAGACAGGGCACAACACCACAGGACAGACCAGCTTAATGCAGGTAACAACTTTACTATCTCAAGTATCTTGTCGCTCCTGCTCAATGTTTACACCTTTATGACATCACTCTAAATAAAACATTTAAATAAAATTATCTAAACAAATATGTCAATCTTGAAAAATAACCTAAAAGATTCCTTTTATCTTTTATTATCGTATATTGATAGGAAATACTTACTATACTCAACCCCATTCTTTTTCTTCTAGACATAACATTTTGGTTTGCTTGCTATCAAACTTTAGGATGACAATATGAACAGGGTTTCTTAAAAATGACACCCTAAAAATTAGCTATACTTGAAATTAGCAGTACATGAAAATACATTTTTCATTAATATTCTATACATAGAATTCATGGTTTTGATTCAGACTCGCTAAGGTCAGTAGAAGAATACAGGATTCAATAGACTTTTGAAGCTGACTGACTGCTGGATAGACAGGCAGATCAATCCAACAGAAATGAATAGGTCTCCCCCTTTCTCTTATACACCAAAACAAACACAAATTAATGGTTACTCACTACCACTTTTTTAATATTGTGTTCCTGCGTAGGTTTAGGACAAACATTTTTCTTTTCAAGTCTTTTCCTTGCATGGGCATTTTTCTGTAATTTATTTGTATGACTTTTCAGAAAGGAAGCTATTCACTATCTATTTCTTGTCATCTTTTCTGAAGTACGAGATGGACAAAACACTGCCTGTTTAGTAGTAGCAATGATGTTGCTGCCTTGTACGTTTCTTTAACGTCATTGCATCTCCCAATTTTAGTGTGTGAAAGAAAGCTACAGAGGGAAAAGTACTATATTCAGCCAGATGAGGAAGATTTTACAGTGCACATTTACACGGATGTCATTTTTCATCAGTTAATTGGAGACAGTTATGCCTCAGTGTTAAGATGTGTTCATATTGATGGCAAAAATAATGACAGCATAACAAAAATGTATGACAAACTGCATTATGTACCAATTAGGAAGTCTTACCCTGATACTATTATGAAGGAAACAAAAGACAGATCCAGACATAAACGTTCCATTTTGTTTTGGCGAGGTCGTTGTAAAGATGCCTTTTTCACCTTCCAAAGCAGTAATTTAGCCATAGAAACGCCTGTAATGAGGCCTCACAGGGATCACTTTTTTCATAAGTCTTATTATCATGCCTCAGTAGGTAGGCGCTGGACATCCTAACTGTGTTTTTTTCTGCAGGAAACCTAGTTATGGTATGTAAGAAATGGAGGCCAGTCTATTCCAGGGACTTTTTTCCCCAGATACTTCATCACTAATGAAATCAGGATTTATAAGACCAACAACCTCTGCCCACCTTAAATCTTTTGCTAAACAAATTGTGAAGGCAAAGTGTAGTTACCAGTGTCTTGAGAAAGCAACACTGAGGATGAGAATGATAAACAGCCTAGTTCACTGCTGGCAGTAATTTATAACATCAGCCGAGGAGAGTGTAAGGTACTCCCGCGCTCACAAAGTCATCGGTTTTTCACTCCCTCCAAAAATACCTAGTTTAGGTTTGTGGTTTTATTTTTGGGGGAATTTTTTGTTTGTCTGTTTGTTCTTTGTTTCAGCTGGTGGAGCTGGCAAACTAGAAAAGATCTCAGCAAGCAAAGTGAGTGGGCATTTTGTGTTATAAATGAAAATGAGGAGCTCAAATATAGTATTCGCACTACATTACTAAAATGAATCACAGTCTGGAGTCGAGTTCTTTAATACTCACCAAAGAATACCTGCAGAATACTTGGGCGTACATATGCAAATCGCTCTAGAAAAATACAGGCAGTCCTCGGACTTACGACACAATTGGTTCCTGAAAACCGTGTCTTAAGTCGAAATGTTGTAACTCAGATACAATTTTCCCATAGAAAACAATGTTATAAATGGGGGTTTGGTTCCTGAACCAAGGCCCGATACCCTATTTTCACCAAAAATACCCCAGAATTTTGTACTCAGTCAATTATAGATGAGTACTATAGCTACATTAATGTATTTATACTGTAAATAGCAATCATATTGATTTGGAAGGACTTCTTTGAGATGACTTTGCTGGACTTTTTGAAGGGCTCTTGGCTGGAGTCTCTGCAGGAGTCTTGGCTGCAGGTTTTTCTGGAGTCTTGTCTGCTTTCTTAAAGAAAATGTCCCAGGAAGTTTGGACAGATGTTCTCCAGGGAGATGGGAACGTGTTCGCTGGCACGGCGTCACATTGGATCAAGCATTGTCAAGTCGAAACTGGTGTCAGAAAGTCGAAACGGTGTCAATTTATAAATATTGTAAGTGCGAAACTTTGTAACTCAAAATGTTGTAAGTCGAGGACTGCCTGCATTGCGGTCTCTAGGGAGATTTGAATGGAAAGAGACACAATCTCAGCTCCTTAGGGATGCTCTATGTCAGAGAACAGTCATTTATTTCTAGCAGGGGAATTTTTTTGAGAAATTTCCCATTAGAAATTGTTCCAGAAAAGGAAGCAACACAGGTGTTCAGCCTGCAGCCGCCGCCTCCTTCCTGCTCTCTGTACCTTTCCCAGATCAGTGATTGGGAGCAGGCTGCTCCACTCTTCCCAGTCTGCCCCCACTCCCAGGAGCAGGGAGAACTGGAGACAAAGCCCACAGCCTCTTCCACATAGCCCCCCATCCTCCCAGACTGGTCTCCCTGGTCTCTTATCATAGGGAAATCTTGCAGCTATCATGATAATTTACTTGAATTATGATATATTCGTCTCTTTTATTGCTTATTGTCATTGTAAACCCTATGGCACAGAAAATTCTCTCTTTTTTTTGTAATCCATCTGTTATCTGGCTTTTATCCTTTCATTTTTTACCCTAACTACCCTCTTGATGCCCTGGTTATGCATCCATATTACCTTTCTTCCTCCTTTATACCAAACGCACAGGAAGGAGGAAGGGGAAAGGAATCAGAAGATTCTTAAGGGCTAGATTCTGATCTGAGCTATAGACCTAGACCAGGAGAGGAGGCAGAGCAATACCCACTGTGTGCAGACTTTTTTGCTGGGTCTCAGGTATAGGTGCACAGATAAGGAGAGCTACATGTTTGTTTACTCCTCCCAAAATCATGGATGAAGAATGGGCAGGTGGGGCTCTGGCACTGTAAGGCAATATTACATGTTGTTGCTAGGCTTATCCATTTTTAAGAGGCCCAGGCCAAAGCTGCAAAAGAATAGCTAGGAGCACAAGGTCTCAAAAGCCTGCATCTGAGTGACTGTAACATGAACCTTTGCAGATGTAGCAACTAGCTTGGTCAGCAAAGTAAAGGAAGCCATCTGTATATCTATATCTATATCAGGGGTATTTGAGTTGGATTCAGCCCAAATCGGGGACAGTGACTTGATTCATTGATTTGGATCACTGTCCCCGATTCGATTTAGCCAAATCCAAATCTGGGGGTTTGATGCTGATTTGGAGAATCAGTGATTCGGACATAGACACAGCTTTAAATGTTTTTTCTACATACCTCGAGGTACCAGTGCAGCTTGTGAATGCTGCGATGCTGGGGTTCATGAAGCATCCCACTGCTGTGCGGAGTGCCCTCCACATGCTCGGCGGAGAACCTGGAAGTACTTCTGGTCCACTTCCAGGTCTGCCGGGGAGTGCGCAGGGGGACCCCGCACGCCTCCCCAGCTCGGTGATTGGCTCCAGGAGGACCCTGGGTGCCCCCCCAGACCCAGGAGGCACCAGTTGCCAAGCCAGAGGGGCACAGGGTGGCTCCCCAGCGCGCTCTACGGCAGACCCGGAAGTGGACCAGAAGTGCTTCTAGTCTACTTCTAGGTCTGCCTGCTGAGTATGCTGGGGAGCCCCCCCGTGCTTCTGTGCTTTTTGTCTAGTTACATATGTGTCTATATGTGATATATGTGTGTGTGTGTGTGTGTGTATATATAGATATAGATATATAGATATGTGTGTGTGTATATGTGTATATATAGATAGATATATAGATAGATAGATATAGATATAGCGATAGATATAGATCTATATCTATATATAGATATAGATTCAGAGATTCGACCACCAAATTGGGTCAAATCGAATCAGGAACCAAAGCTTCACACAGCCTTAATCTATATCTATATGAATGGCTTCCTTTATGTATATATATCTATATAGATATAGATACATAGATAGATAGATATAGCTATAGATATAGATATATATCTATATCTATCTATCTATATATATAAAGGAAGCCATTCATATAGATATAGATTAAGGCTGTGTGAAGCTTTGGTTCCTGATTCGATTTGACCCAATTTGGTGGTCGAATCTCTGAATCTATATCTATATATAGATATAGATCTATAATAATAATCTCTGATATCTCTGAATCTATATCTATATATAGATATAGATCTATATCTATCGCTATATCTATATCTATCTATCTATATATCTATCTATATATACACATATACACACACACATATCTATATATCTATATCTATATATACACACACACACACACACACATATATCACATATAGACACATATGTAACTAGACAAAAATCAAATAAAGCACAAGGATAAGGAAAACCATACATCAAATAATCTAAATACACTATATTGTGGCTTTATCTGAAAGTACTGTATTGGAAGTAGTAATTAATGTAACAGAATGTATTGAACGTTATTTTTGCTATAATACAAGCATTTTTGTTAGACTGCTTAGCTAAGTTGTCAAAACAAAGCAGCTTTGTCAGACCATAAACTAAAGTGAAGAAGTCACAAACCAGTGAGAAACAGCATTCCACAGTGGGAGCAGGAAAGAGAGAAGGAATCCTCCTTTTTGCTCCTCCTGAATTTCTCACTTTAACATGGGCTCTAATCCATCTAGTTTTAAGTGAGGAGGAGCTGAAGCATAGGTCACAGCACTGGGGTTGTGACCATCCTCTTGTGCATTCCTGTAATTCCCCAGGGGCAGTATATTGCCATCCTTCTACCTATTTGCTTCCCAACAGTGTCCTATGTACAAGAAGCCTCCTATCAGTTTCTACACATCCAGCCAATGTATAAACCCCTCATGTAGCCTGTTTTATTTCTCCATAACTCAGCTCAGCCCAACTCACTCGCCCAGTGTGAGAAACATGCTGTCTCAGCAACTCTCATCCCTGCGTGCTGCTAGCAGACCAGCATTCTGGTTTCCTCCTGTTGTGAGTCCAAGAAGAAACTCTCTTTTAGCATAGACACACGAAATAATCAACTCCAAAAGTACCTTGAAGAGGCCGAAGAAGGAAGGGAACAGGCTGGTGGCAATTCAGCACCAGGAGATAATTCAAGATCTCAAGGGTGCCTACTGCAAAGCAACAGATGCAAACCACAGCTCTCACCACCATCAGCTTGCCTGAGTGCTCAGGACTGTTTCAAGTGCTGGGACCAAAGCCAGGCTCAACAGGCTTCTGAGGGAAAACCGTCGATGTTTTAGGACAGCAAGAGAGAGGAAGGAGAAAAGGATCAAACTTTAGATCTGGGCCAGACCTCAAAACAGACCAAATGGCCAGTAGAGCTGGAGTACATTTTTTGGCAGGGTTCTGGTTTTTTGATTTTTAACTTGCTGTGGTACGTGTCCCAGGAATGGACCAGAAAGAATAAGGTGGCATCAGAGCTGAAGCTGAGAATAAGGTGGCATCAGGTGAATAAGGTGGCATCAGAGCTGAAGCTGAGTAAGAAGAGCCAGTCCCTCTCTCCGTTACTGATATGGTATAACAGGGAGGGTGTTGCCAGAATATGACCCCCAGGCAGTTATTATTACAGACAATATCCATGCTGTGGGGAAGTCTTTGCTTTAACTGAAAGCAGAAACAATGCCATTTCCCTAGTCTTTTTTTACTAGCTTGGAATTCATTATAGATCCTACATAGAGGGTGAGATTGTCAGTGGCATACCTGGGAGAGGAGGGCAAGGGGGACCCTAGCCCCAGGCACCAGCTATTGAGAGGTTTAGGGCAGCAAGAGAGAGGAAGGAGAAAAAGATCAAGCAGGATGCCCCCCTGGGAATCTCAGCTACCTCAGGGGCAGCCCTGCACTGCCTGGTCATAGGTGCCAGGGAGGTGCAGCCTCAGACCCAGAGGCGTATTTGGGGGTGAAGTGGGTAAGAGCAAAGGTGGCACTAGGAGCAGCTCCCAGGGAGCCTGTGCCATGGACTGCTGCCACCCAACCTGATGCTGCTGCAGTAGCAGCTACCTTCACTGTGCATCTTCTTCTCACACAGATCCTTTTCAAATCAGAAATTTCTGCTCCCACTATAAAAAAGCATGGCCCTTCCACATCAGGTTTACCCAAACTTTGCAAGGAGCTGGAATAACTACAGGGAAGTTTCTTACTCTTTACTACTTCTTTCTTCTCCTTTTATGAGCCAAAAAAAGTAATGTGCTTTTTCAGCCTGCATTTTTGTTTGAACCCATACTTCTCTTTAAGAAATTCTGCCAACACTTTATCATATCATTGGTAATATCAGCTCTGGAAAAGTATTACCTTGAAACCTAACACAGTGTGTTACAAGATGTCTCTCTTCTAATAAAAACCTACATCCATCAACTTTTTCTTGGTTGCCACTGTTGGAAGTCTGCTTATGATCAAAAAGTTGTGTAAGTTAATTTTGAATTAAAATTTATGTTTGTTACCCTTCCATGTTTTTCACTTTCCAGAAAAATTATCAAAAGACTTTGCTAATGTAACATTTATTTGAGTAAAGTGGGACTTGCTGCAGGTGGTCAATACCTGCATAATTTTTGCTAAAGGTCTTCATAGGAGAGTGAACCAAATCTCATGGCCAGGTATTCTAGTTATCTCTGTTTAAAAAAATCATAAATTCTCTGATAAAAATAAAAAATTCTCTGGTTGAAAACTTCAGAAAAATGGAATGGCATTTTATAAATAGATATCAGTCGAACACAATGTTTTATTGATATATTTTCAATTGTAAAGCAATTTGGAAACCTCTCAGTGCTTCAATCATGATAAATAAAATACATTCTAAATACCCATATATTTTGGCATTTGATTTTGGTTTTTTATTATAGAAAATATGAGCTCCTCCTGCCCCCTTCACTTGCCAGGACACAGGTCCAGCTGCGGCTGTCCCCCCACTTTGTGGCACTGAGCACCACAGCCAGAGAAGAGCCAAGTGGAGCCCATGGCAGGTGTGGGAGGATGTGGGCTGCTCACTGCGTGCTCAGGGCTCCCTGCCCCAATGCCCTCCCTCCAGGGGCCTTCACAGCCCAGCAGGAGAGACCCAGTGTGGAGGGAGAAAGGGCTTGGTGTTGCTGCTGCTGCCAGGAGCTCTGCACCAGCCTTGCCACCATGTTGAGGCACCCTTTACTCGGTGGCAGCAGCACTGAGGCTCCCTACCCTCCCATGCTGGGTCCCGCCTACTGGGCTGCAGAAGCTCCTGTGGGGAGGGCAGCAGAGGAAGGAGCCACAAACCCACAGTGGGAAGCCTGTATCTGCTCCCACCCTACTCATAAATCTGGGGGGGACACATGCCCCACCATGCTTCTCTCCCCAGGAGTGCAGACAGCTTACCTACTACCCCCAGACAAGTTGCCTGTGGCTCCCTTCTGCTCCCTCAGTCAGGCCCCGTGGTCCCACATTCCCACCCCAGACCCTGTGCACTACCCCAGCACCTCAATCTGCCTCCCCTTCCCCCTCTCCCCCATAGACTTGCCTGCAGGCAGGCAGCTGGGGGAGCTTCTTTCCACTGCTGCCTGGCTGTATTGTTGGCCATGTGCACGTGTGCATGAGCACATATTCACATGGCACCCCCTACCCTCCACTCCCCCTGCACCGCAAACAGCACGTTGTAAGCCTGCAAAGGGAAACCCACATTTTTTTTACTTTAAATGAGAAAATCCTCATTTTCCCCACAGTAAACAAAACCCAGATCCCTGCTCATGACTCAAATTCTCTAAATTCTTAATACCATCTTGACTCATGCAAAGACCCATTGTTCTGAGAAAGATGCCAATCAAAGAGAGCAAGTTTGCGGGCCTTGTTACACATTACACTGTGAGCTGCACACATATTGATCAGTGTTTTAGTGCTAGCTCCAGTTTGGGGCAGTCATACATTTAGGCCAGCAGGAGCCCAGAGGACTAAAAGCTAACAAGCCTCCACTCCCATTCTGGGCTTCCTCCCTGTCCTCACAGCCCTGACCCCCACACCCCAATCCCTGCTGGGGCTCTCCTTCTCTCCCCTCAACTTGTAGCTGCCCATACCAGCTGTCTCAGGGAAGCAGGTAGGAAAGGATTAACTTTCTTGCCTGACCCATACTACCACCACCAGCACTGCCCTGCTGTTGCTCTTCTCCAGGCTGAGCCCACCCCGAGAGCAGCAGCAGCAGCAGCCATCCAGGGAGGTTAACCCTTCTCTGCCTGCTCCCCAGGACAGCAGCCATAAGTAAAGAGGGGGTGGGGCAGTAAGCAGGGATCTGGGGTGCTGGGGAGGGTCGGGTAGGGCAGTGGACTTTGCTGCATGGGCTGCCCAAAATTACTGTGTAGCAAGGCCCTGAGTAAGAAGAGAGTTAAGGACTCTGAGGAAGACAGAAATTATTGCTTAAGCTTCCAAAATAAGAGCAGAACTCTTTAATACTTCCTTTGGTGGTATTATTACCACTTCTCTCTGTCCAAAGAAATGTTTAGGATGATTAGAAAGCAAACTGTTGCTTAGCTTATGCTCTACTGTTTTCATTATATGGCCAAGTTTCCCAGTGACTATGGATAGTTAACACTATATTAATTCCATGTTGCCAGATAATTATGAGAGAGATGCTCTGCACCTCTGGCCTTCAATCTATTGCCTCTCACACTAGTCTTTCCTTCATTAATTTTTATGTCTTCCCTCGAGGTACATCCATACTTAATCTGCAAGCCTCAGTCTCGTTGTCAATCTGTTAACAAAAAAAATTGCAGGAGATGCTTCTCGTCTTCACCTTAGCCAGTTTTACATTGATTTCAGCAGGCTTACTCCTGAACTGCAGCTGTGTAAGTGAGAAGAATCAGATCCCTAGAGTTAAGATGCATTGCTTTGATATACATAACAATAACATGGAACAGCAAACCTGACCTTCCCAAAACATTTTTGTTTCATAGGAAAAGAAACCACCCTTTTTTTCCTGTACACTAACTAATAATTCTCCCCTAGTTTTCCCTAGCTTGCATACACATCTGCATTGCATCTCTGTCCCTAGAGCTGTATCATGGATATGAAGATATTTTTTCCTCGCTTTGATCATTCTTAAACTAGGATTCTTAAACTGTCACTTGAAATGGGTTGACTATTTCTCTACTTGTCAGGAAAAGCAGACTTTTGCTACAACCAATTTGTTGCCCTTATTACTAACAGAAGGGACTGCAGTCTATGTTACCAAATTAAACACAGTGTTGCAGATGTTGAAGCATATGAGATGTCGGGCAACAATTCATCTCTTCCCCCTCCTTTTCTTCCCCTGTGTTGTCAGTGCTGGCCTCCAATTCTCCACCCTTCAAAATTAGAGACAAATAAGAATAGCAGCTGTTGTTCCTGCTGCTCTGAATAATTCATGCCAACTTTGCTTCAGTTGTGCAGTGCAATTTGCATCATATTGCACATACAGAAGGACAGGTTGGCTGGAGAATTCCTAGAGTTTGAGGTTTTATGGAATACCAAGATATTTTTCAACACCGAAATGAACCTATAACAACAATAAAATAATACCGCCCTTCTGTTTACTTCCTCAAAGGACATTAAGGTGCACACTTATGAGGCACTGCCCAGAAAGAAAGTTCGGGGAATGTTCTGCTAATAGAGGATTTGATGCATAACATTATACAATATTGTTTTAAATACTGCTCTTTTTGGACTGCTGCTAGATTGATAACCCTGAAGACGGAAGAAATTTTAGCACAGTTTATCTGGAGCTTCTCCAGCCAGTACTTGTGCTGATGACAATCAGGTATCAAGATTACAGCTCGCTGAAGATTTTTCAATGAGTGCCTTGCACCTGAAAAGCGCTGATGTGTCAAAAACTATTTGTGAAACTGGGTTAGAGTTGGGAAGCCTCCTGACTCAAAAAAAAAAAAAAAAAAAAAAAAAAAAAAAAAAATGATGGGAATGCAGTTTTCACACTGTAGAAATCTCCTGTTTGGACATGAAAATACCAGTTCCTCTAGTTGACATTTACTCCAAAAATGGAATAAAACCAGAATAAAATAGGCTCAAGAAAGGTTGAAACTGAAGCAAACTGTTTCACAACTGCACTTTTTCCTTTTATGCTACTTCAAGAAAAATGTCAAGCTTTCAAACTTTTTGTCCTGACTCAGGATGGGAAAATTTTTCAAATTCACAAATATCCTCCCAGGACAGGAAAGCCATAATAGTCACAGAGGAAACCTAATTGGCTCTCTCCACCCAGGAGGTTTCAGACTGTCAACACCTTGGGGAAGATTCTTAATGCCTGAATGACAAACCACTGGGATCCTGATTCTGATGGAAACCTCAGGGGGCTACAAAAATATAAGTAGTAAACAGCAAGGGGGAAATGATCCTTAGATATTCTAATATCATCCAAGGCAGTTGCATCACTCTGACTTCAGTAAGATCATTTTTTTGTCTCTTAGGTTATGCCCTCACCCCAACATTGCAGTAATCTTAAAAACCTGAAAAGCTCGAAGATTTGTTCCAAAACATGCAAATGGAAAACAGCTCAACTTCAAAGTCTTTTAAAGAAGGACTTGAGAATGGATAAAATTTGCAGGAGCAACATTAGCAGCATAGGAATTGCTGATTCTCGTAAAGCGCTGTCCCTAAAGAAAAACTACTGAACAGGAAAGAATGTGCGTAGTTTGATAAATAATTTCAATGAGACTTGAAAGGACACCATTATTTCATTTTTAACATGAAGTTGATCTCACTCTTAGGTACCAGGAATGGTAAAACTAATCTCATGAGCCTAAATTCACTCCTGTTTTCTTATTCTGCTCTGCTGTTCAAGTTAGGGAACCAGCAAAGGCAAGATTTTAGACACTGTACATATTACTACTGCTAATATAGATGGAGGTCACACGGATAGGACGTACAGTGGATCTTATGTCTCAGCTGAAGGGATGCCCCAGTTCAAAATTTCCCAATTTAATAACATAATGGAAAAAGAGACTAATTAGATCGGGGTGGCCAACCTGTGGCACATGCGCTACAAGTGGCATGGACAGTGTCTGTGGGTGGCATATGTTGGATAAGGAAGGGGGCAGGCAACACAGGGCAAGCCCTGCAGGCTAGTCCACTGTGCAGTACTGACATACCAGCTGGTTCGACGCTACTGCAGGGATCTCTACTTGGCATGGCATTGCACTGTGTGTGGAACCTGATTTTTATCCAAATATCTTATATCACAGCCCCAAACTTGCATGATGCCAAATATTTTAGTTTCAAAAAGTCGACTGTGTACCACACCTACTGTCTGAGGCCCTTGAAAACTATGCTCTATTTTGCAGAGATGAAAAGCACCAAAGGTCCATGCCAGTGTGACCTGGGGGGAAAACTGCCTTGATCCCAACTCAAGAGACCAGCACAACCTTGTATTTGAGTGCCACTGATGAGAAGAGAACTTGAACAAACTCACAAGAACCCACCGTGGCTTTATATAATCAGTGGTTGCAAGGTTCTCAAGAGGACATGCTGTCTCATGGTTAGATGGAGTATTAATAGCTAAAAACATTTGTCTCTCTGGCTGCTGGGGGGGTGTGGAGGACAAGGAGGAAGACTTGTTTTGGAAGGTGTACTAAAGAAATTATTAACATGAATAAAGTCTGGTTTTCGGTTGTCACAGAAGGCAAAGGCACTGTGGGAACTCCACATCTCTGAAAATAGCTCTACATCTCACCCCCTGGGCATTAAGTAAGCTCTAGTAAGTTGAAGATTTCTATTATTCCCTTTCTCCTTTCCCTATTTTATGAGTTAGTGCATCATATTATGGATTTATCACACCGAGTCACCAGAGGACCACATTTTAAAAGGCCTTTACTTGAGGATGGCACAAATATACCTTTGTTATCTGATTCATCATCCTGTGTTGGTGGGATCAAATTGGCAGAAGCACAAAGCAATCGCTTAGCAGGGCCCTGATTCTAATTTCAACACCAATTTTAAGCATTGCAATTCAAGTGACTTCAATGGAGTTACTTCTAATTGGCACAGGCATACATGCTAGGAGGACCTGGAGGGTGTTTTTCCTTCTCTTTTTGTCCTGGCATGCAATGTATTGGTGCAATAAGAGCTGCATCTCAAAGCAACCCATTGCTACGGCACCCCTCAAATTCTGAGCCTTCACTGACATAATTTACCCTCCTCTCCCCATCTGACCCAGAGTCTCACAGCCACAGCTACGCATGGCATCCCAGCTGTCACGCAGCTTCCTCTTAGTCTTCTGCCCCACTAGGACCTACTTGCTGCCTCCTATCCTCAGCCTCCTCCCTTACTACTCTCTCTTTTTTCCATATAGCTTTCTTTCCTCCCAGCTCAAAATTGCCATGAAGAACCCCTCTGTTTCATTCCTAAATTGATTTCTGAACAAAATCCAGAATGAAAGAATTAACTAAAGGATGATGCACTGAAAACCCTGGGAATATTTTAGTGTTGCTGTTTAAGACAGTGGTTTGCCTATTAACGGAGGTCCTTAGTCCAGGTTTCACTGCAATTCACTTTCTTTAAATTTCTGTTCTCCTCTGACCAGCATTAAACCTTAACGAGCAATTAAATTGAATTTCATACAAAACGCAGGGCTCAGTCTCTCCCAGCTTTGTCTAAACTGTGATTCTATTCTGAAAAGTGACTCTAAGCTGAAATAGAGTCCAATCCACTCGCTCTCATTTGAAGTGCCTATTGCAAGGGAAAAAAAACAAAAGCAAGGGAAAGTATTTTGGCCAAAATTTCACACTGTCTGCTTATAGTACTTGCCCATCACCATAATATCTATCTTGCAAATAAAATCAACAGCAATAATGAAATCCAGAGGGAATTTCACAAAATCTCTGACTTGCTACTCTCATTAGGGTAAAAAAGTCTGTTCAGACACACTGTTCATATATTTTTTTGGCCGGTCGATTGAGTTTTTTGTTTTTGTTGTGTGCTTGTTTGCATCAGGAGGTGGCAAGCTAGGTTTTTAAGTGCATATTCATGTATCTAAGCTTATGACCTGGTTTACAAATGTGTAAGCTCCCAACAGCTTTCACGGATTTTAGGGGTATTTGGCATATTGAAAATCAGGCTGCAAAGGTACGCATCTAAAGAAGGATTTCAGAATGCAACTTTGGATAACTTTGACAGCATTATCATTAAAACAAATGTACCCATTCTCAATTCACACATGAAACAGATTCGTAGAGTAAGAAAGAGCTATTTTTTCAGCGTTAAAACCATCCTGAAATTAAACGTGTTGTCAAGGGCTGTGGACACATCCCTTGATACACTTACACCAAAGCTTTGGTTCTGCAGGTCCCTGGGTGGCAGCCAGCAAGCAGTGCAAAGCTGTCATGCTCCAGATCTAGTCTGAGCACAGGTACATACAGTACAAGGCTAAGTACTAGATAGGCAGTCGCAAACACATTACATACTCATTTTCTCCTTTCCAAGAGTGCAGGGATGGGAGGGATGCCGAGAGACGGTGAATATAACTGATGAGACTTAACTGTACGGATAACGCCCAGCATTATAATGAGCGACTGAACTCTGTATTCCTTATTCTTATTCTTGAGATTTGGCAGCCATGCTGCTTTTAACCCAGGACCAGGTCCCACTCATCACTTCTTTCCTTTGCATTTCCTTATTCAGCCCTTTGCAACTGCACTGTGCAGGCTTAGGCTCCAGGGAGACCCTTTCCTCTATGACAATTCTGTATTTGCAAGGCTCTCAGCCAGAGAGCAGGCTTGCTGAAATGCCAGCCACCACCACAGCTTTCACACCTGAGTGGCAGACAGCTACAGAGAGCTTACAGCCACTGAGTCATGTAGGAATACTCTGGGGGCACAGAGGAGAGATCAGAATAGATGAGCAGAACTTGGAGGGGAAGAAAAGAAATCATGCACCAAAAGCATCACACTTCCTCTGGTAATAAACACACTCATGCATTTATCAGGAGACATCAGAGACAAATCACCTAAGGAAACATGGCAGTTCTCTCCATGCTCAGCATTTGATGTTAGTATGAAAACAAATACTTGCTTCAGCCATGCTTATGTGCAAAGCTCCAGTATAACTTCAGAGCCAAAGTGTCTTTCTTTTTTCCCCCCTCTTCCTTCTTTTGGCATCTGGTGCCTCAGACAGAAACTGACTCCAGCATAAATAAAATCTCAAATTAAAAATAATGAGCTGCATGTGTGTAACTCATTTTGTTTTCGGTTAATTGTTTCTAATTTATTCAGCTGAAGCGCCTTGCAGTTTTCCATGATTAAAGGCTACAGTGTTTAACTTGTCATGAAATTCATTTGATATTGATATAAATGAGCTATAAAGCATGTCTGTGATTGCTTTCTGAATAATATTAATGCATTTCTCCTTAAATTGTTCAATAAAGAATTAAATATACCTCATCTGTAGATACCATAGTGACATTTTTGGATTTTTTTTAATGGGAATGAAACATTAGAGTTAATCAAAGTAGAATGTAGTTTCCTACAAAGAAATGATAACTTGTTCTGCTAATGCAGCTTATTTAGGAGGAAGGCGTCAGTTCGACCTGTGATAGAAGGTTTTGGTCTTCAGGCTAAAGTTAATGGAAAATCCAAGACATGTATCTCAACCAAATAAAACTATTTTAAGACTAACTGGAAAAGGACAGCAATAAGATCAACTTATATGTACTGTTTTGTGTGGTGTTTGCAAACACTGGGCCAAATTCTTCTGTCATATTAGCAAACCTCTGATTCAGGAAAGCACTCAAACACTTGCTTAACTTCAGAAATATGTTAAATCCCTTTTCTGTATGGAGTTATTCTCCTGAATCAGTAGAAATTCAAATGAAATTGTTGGAGGTAAATTGATGCAGAACTTATGTAATGAAGAGGAGCATCAAAGGAAAGCTATGTTCCAGTCTTTGCCTTTGGCGAGCGGGGGCAGAGGTGTGATCTTCTTCTGTTCTGCTGGATTATACAATAGGAATTTCCTAATTATGACATGCAACAAAATGCACTCATTGGCTTGCCAAGGGAAATAGCTTTTATATAATCAACACGGTGTTAAGAGCCTTAGGGCAAAATGTTCTTCTTAAAACTGCACAGATCATCTTGACACTCATGTTCTGCTCTTCTTGGATAGGCAAAAGCTTATTGATGTCTAAGATCTCTGAAAAGTTTGACTTAAATACCCCTATTCATTAAAGGTATATGAGTGCTAGTAAAACACCAGTAATTAGCTACACAGTAAATCAACACATTTAGGAGCTGACAAGGAATGGGTGCCCAGTGTCAGGATAAAATTTCCAGACAGCTACAAAACAAGTAGGAGAAAGTCCATTTTCTGTTGGGTGAGTCTGGTTTCATGATGTGAAGCTTCTGGATCCCAGCTCTATCAGATAATCGACCCCCTAACAAATTACATAGCGGAGCTATTAAGTTAGCTTCACCTTTTCACCAAACTCCTAGCAGTTCATCATCCCTTAGATAATTCGGCAAAGAAGAATTAAAAATTTGCTGAAAGGTTATTCTTGTACAGAGCCAGATTAACATATTTGGATAGAATTTCATGGAAACAAAATCTGTTCCTTTACAGATTCTTACCTCTTGAGCTTTACTTTGCTGCAAAAACATAAGGACACTGAAATCCAGATTTTTTCAGATTTCCAAGTCTCACACACCCTTGTACAGGTCTATTTTCAATGAAAGGAGATTCATTTCCAAGCAAAAATTCGCAAAATCTAGTGAACTTTTTTAACAAACTGAGGTGACATTGAAGTGTGTAGCATAATGCAAAACAATACCATAAAGAATCTCATTTTAATAGTTTAAATTGTGAATGCAAAGAATCCCGTGACCGTCATTATGAACATTCTTGGAATCTGGAACTTAATATGAATCTCTCGTACGATCTAGTAGGTCCTTAAGTGCTAAATAACATCTATTGGACTCAACAGTCACTTCAGGATCACACACCTGATCCAATGTCCACTGAAGTCAATGGAAGTTAAGCCTGGAGAACTATACTGTTTCCTTTTGTAGCAGTATGATATTATCTCCAATATTATGTGACACATGATACCCTAAATCCACCATAAAGCTGATTGCAGGTTCAGTACTGAATGTATGTATTTATAGAGATGAGATTTATGTAATTGCCCATGAAATAAAGATAATTATAGATAATAAACATAAATCACTACTCACTGGAAACATAAATCTAAAATGTTGTACTAGCACAGTTTCATGAATACTTTTAAGAGCCACTGACCTCTCTTTAAATGCTATTTTATAGCTTATTACAGCAAGAAACAATTTTCTCAACTTGAATATTGTCTGTTGCTTTTGTTCCTTCTGTCATATTTTTATTATGAGACACATCTGAATGAAAGCAGGATCTTTGTTTCTCTGAGACTCCCTCATTATGCTTATAGTCCACTCATTCTGGTGCCAAAGCAACTAATTATGTCATCACAATGAGAAAAGTAATTATGTCTGCCACTAAAGAAAAGCAATCTTAAAAAACACAGGGACAAAACTTTTATTTCTTTATATGGATGGCCCTCAGACCACAAAGGGAAACTAGTGAAAGGATATGTCTACTCTTCTAGCACAGACTGTTTCTCAGCAGGGTAAACTGGCTATGGCTAGTCCTTCAGTATTTGAAAACTAGCTCATGGTAAAGGCTGCAAGATTTGGCCTGTAATACATATTCCTCAAGATAAAAAAAAAAAGCAGCAAAGAAAAATCAGTTTTACTTCATTACCATTATGTACCACTCTTGTTATCCTAACATAAAATGTACTGTGTTCTTGATTGGATGTTTTAAAGAATATTGGGAGAATTTATAGAGAAGCTGTAGTACATGGATTTTCTATGAAATACATGGCTCGTATGAAATCTTTCTTCTCCCTCCTGGACATTGTGGGATCTACCCAGCCAATGCACTTCCTATACTTGCAGACACAGGGGACTGTCAGTAGGGACTGTCTCCTCCCAACATAAGGCTTTCAGATTTAGGGAGGTTGAGGGGGACAGGTTAAGGGTGAGGCAGTGAAAAAAGCATTGAGAAGCCACCACCCTGTCCATGCATCAGCGACTGCCCAAGTCAGATCTTCTTTGAAGCTGGGCTCCTCCTGTGGTTCCTACACAGTGGTTTATAACAAGCCACAGTCTGCAATAACATCAAGAGCTGAATAGAGCAAACTGAGCTCAGTGTTACACCAAAGTTTATCCAGAACAGATCCACAAAATTCAGGAAAATCACTCCTGATTTACACCAACCAACAACAGCACAAGATTTGCCCCTTTGCTTTAATTTGCGAGGATGAATTTTGGAAATAATTGATGTAGTTTGAATAAGGAGGACAGCATTGGTATACAAATCACGTAACTCTTGCATTAAGCCTGTCATAAAAGCTCAAAATTTGATCGCACTTTCTTCTGTTTCTTCCGTTAAATGAGTTTTTCCATTAAGGAAGCTTGGGCATCCATTCTGCTTGAGTAGGACAAACAGAGCAATATTTTTCCACATTTTCAGCAAAACCCTTTTGGCTACTGTTAATGTAACAAAAAGCCTATCTTAAGGCAGATGAGGAATGATGAATTAGAATGTTTTTCAGCCTTTTCCAAGAGTCATCAGTGAGTCTTTACATCCTCAAATATGCTTGGTTTATTTGGGAGAGAGATAAATTATACCCAGCGCCATATATCTAATTTTCTATTGAAATATCTTGATGCATAAGGCAACGGCAAGTCAGGATGTAAGTGAGGAAAAATTATAAGCTATATGTTCAACACAAATAGACTATATATGCATGCAAGTTATATGAGCTATTGCACCCCTTATTTGCAATTAATAAGTCTCAGGGAAAATGAAGTATGTGGTGTTATGAATAAGTGATCCTAAGTCATAATGGAATACAATTTTAAACAAGGATGTCTATATTCCTTCCACTCAAAGAAGCTGACATTTTTTCTGAACTGATTGTAATAAGCCTCTTAATTTCAGGGTTTGACAAAAATTCAAAGTTTGACCCCTTACTATGTTCTATGATTTTCTTATTTAAAATTCATCATTCTGTAACTCTACATCTAACTGACACTATAGTTGTGAAAAGGCCGTGCTAAAATATTTCCTGGCAATGTAATACAATGTGACCAACCCCCTCTGGCCCCATGCCTCTGCAAAGAGTGTAAGCAGCGTATTGTCAGATGACAACATTCAGCGACTGTATACTCTGAAATAGTATTGTAGAAGCTGGCATCGATTATTCATCGTGTGGGTCAAGGAGCTTAATGTGGAGAGGTGCTGAACACAACATCTACTGTTTACTTAACTGGGAGCGGATGGCACTCGATTCTTCTGAAGATTAGACCTGCAATTAGCAATTAATCTCATTGTTCAGACCCACTCAAGGGAAAGTGGTTTCTGGAGTGCTTTCTTTCCCCTTTCATACACAAAAAAAGGAAAGAAAAAATGTACGGCATGAATAAAGCACAACCTGGTTCAGTCATAGCTGGGTGGTTTGCAACCTGCTTAATTTGCAGTGGGTTACTGAGTTAGGGGTGAGCTGCTCAACTGCCTGTGGTAGCTTTTACTTCAAAGAGCACCATTTATCCTCTCAGGCAGAGCTCAGCAGTGATCCCAAGCAGCTAGCTGACGGAGTAGTGCCTTTTGAAATAAAAAGTGCAGCAAACAGCTGGAGCCCCTCAATGGTCTCACACAGCTCTTTGCCACAGCTTTATATATGCTTGGTTACACTGCAGACTTGTTGGGAGTAATGAGCTAGAAAGAAGAGAGCTGTGCATTTTACATCCCTATTTTTATAAACCTTGTGCCTTCTACAGGATCATGGATACCCATGGTGGATTATTCATTGGTAATGAACCGTTTCTCCCATCAACTACCAATGGCCCAACCTGAATGAAATTTGCTCAACACTGGGTGCATCTACATGTGCAATTAATGCAAAGCAATAAACTCTGGAGCAGTTTGAGCCAGGGTAAACTGCTCCCAAGTGCAGTGTTTATCCGTGTACCCAGAACAGCAGCAATTTGAGCCACGGTAGAGCAGGCCCTGGCCAGCTGGGCTGACTAGGCACCCCCAATGTATGCCCCCAGTCAGCATCTACAAGTGTGTTCCAGTGCAGTTAACTGCTCAGTGTCCCTGACAGTACTATCTTCCAGTAGAGTTAATTAATTCACTGCACCTTAATACCAGTGCATGTGTAGACAGTGATGCTTTGCTGTGGAGCTAATTAATCTACTTCACAGTAAAGTATCTGTATAGATGGACCCAGTGTTCTTAAAAAAGTCTAATATTACAAAAACCCGGCCATTGTTTCTTAGGTCAGGAACCAAGAACAAGATTTGTCTATGTCTTCGAGCAGTCACAATACTTCACACTTCTAAGCCTAGTAGCCAGATGTGCTGCTAAAACTATAATACTATGTTCTGAACACAGTCAGACCATAACATTTATTATCTGCTTCTGAGTAATCAATTAGCCATCGGATAAAGGTATCTTTTCCTTTGTTTTGACATATTTCATTCCTTGACTCAACAGGGGCTACTCTTTTTGTGGTGTTCCTTACAAATGATATATTATTTCCCATCCCCAAATTGGTTTTGGTCCTTATGTTCTTTAGTGAGCCATAAAAGCTGTCTCCTGTTTCATCCCACAGGGCCTCACAATTTTTAAACGCTATTTTTCCCGAGGAAACCACTTCCTTTGTTTGTTCCCCAGAGCACATCACAACAAATGCATCCAAAACAAAATGATGATCACTTAACTCCCTCAGAAAAGGCAGGGGGGAGAGGGTGTGTTGTATTTCATCTTCCCAATTTAAATAAGTGAAATCTGTTCTCTGTGTTTCAGCTGCAAATGCACAACACCCCTTTGCATCAAAGGTGTTAAGTCAAATAATCCAGAGAACTCTTTTAGTTCTGATATCTATCCATTTATGTGAGGCAACTGGTATTTAAAGGTCTCTTAGTGGCATCTGTCATGTTTATTTGCTTTCATCACAACAAATAGCATGAACAAACTCACACTAATAGGGAGACCAAGTCATTGCACAGTTGTCATTTAACAAGCCCTAGTCTTGAATTCTCTCACAAACCTCTGGCTCTGAAAGAAAGCCACTTCTATGCACAGTGACACCAAGTATTAATTTTCACATTTTCTAGTTAACCTGTGTCTTAGGAACACTTATATATAATTGATAAAAATGGAATACAATCTAATTTAATAATGCAACCTGTTAGGGAAATGGAAGCTGCTATAAAGAGAGAAACCCCACTGGTTATAATTAAAATGTTATTGAAAAAGGATCAGTTATATCTACTCACAGATAAAAGTCAAATGCAAGATACATTGCATATATTTGGATAGGGTAAGATCTGTGAACATTTAATGCTTAAGTCCTTAAGATTGTATGAGGTTGAAAGGAGGAATATGATGAGTTCTTCTGATTCCTTTATTTGGGACCAGATTCTGATCATGCTTATGGTGAAACTCATATTAAATCTACTACACTCCTGATACACAACCACTGAAAACTGGAGCAAGCAGAGTCTTGTGTTTGACAGTATAAAAGCACCAGACCATTGCCCTTAGTTCTCAGTTACTTGTGATTCCTAAAATGCACCAGAGCTCAAACATTATATATTTAAGCAACCATTCAGCAAGTCCAGAATAAGACAAGCTCCCCCAAATAGCCACTGTCTTACATATACAAACATTCCCTCCCACAATATAATCTCTTACCCGTCCAGAAAAGCCCATTAGCGTAACCAAAAGTCACATTATGAATATATAGCTCTCGCAGTTACAGGTAATTAATTTTTTTTTTGGCAAATAGTAAATATACCAAAAATGGCATGTTATTAGTTATCCTGAAATTATTCTAAAATTCAGGTGGAATTCATCCAAGAAGACAGGGAGGACATGCTTTTGAAGTTCCATGTTGTCAGGCCCTTTTGAAAGATCACAATACAGGAAATAAAGGGCATCTAGGGTACACCATGGGATCAGAAAATTGGGTCCTTAAACAGATGTTAAAGAGTGAACCTCTCACAGATACAAGTCAGAAAAACAGAAGAGTTAAAGCACAAAAATACACAGGGTGAAATCCTGGCCCCCTTGAAGCAAATTATAAGCTCCAAAAGACTTGTACAAAGGCAAATTAAAGAATGAAATTCTATACATCTGACAATATCATAGCACCTAATGACCCTATTAGATGATGGGTCATTAGACTAAGGGTGAGTTGTCACTTGCATTTCAATTGATTATTCCTTGGTTTCATATGTATCATAATTAGTTTTGTTCCATGCAGATGAAAAGATGCGATGCGTTGAGCACTTATCTTACAGAGGTTCAGCTCCTGTTTATGCTGAAGAACCACCACAATGATATGATACCATAAAAGTAACCACGATAGTATAACATTATAAGACCTCTGAAGGAATTGATACCATCTGTTCTGTCAATAAATCCATCCATGATAGCTTCCCAAGTAGGCTTTTTCACTTTGCAGTGCTAAAGTAGCTGGTTGATTAAACCCATGATCAAATTTATGCTAATGTAAGGATATCAATTACAAACAAAACTAAAAACAAAGAAGCAACCTCCCCCCTCCCCCCCCCCAAAAAAAACAGACATCAAGAAATAAACAACCCATGCCCCAAACTTTCAGTGTAATACAATCTCACAAAAAACATTTTGCTTGTTTGTTTTTAATTTAAACTTTCGTGTAAGTTTGTGGCTTTACAGAGTTTCATTTCCTTTAAAAAAATGGTTATGTTGCTATAATGAAAAAAAGTCACTGTAATACAAAGCTTAAAGTAAACTCCTAAAAAACAAGGAAATACAATCTCAAGATTGAAAATCTATTCTTAGCTTGCAACTCCCTTTTCTTTTTTGCAGGAATTCCAGAATAATAATGTTCCCTACTAGGCTATGAACTGCAGTTACAAATCTGCAAGTATCCCAGCTGCTATCAAACCAGCAAAAACAATAAAAATCACAGGTTTGCAATGCAATTGCAGGCTAAAGCCACAGTAGGTGTGTATCACTGTGGTAGTGTTGCTTTCAATGAAGTTTTATGCTGATACCCATCAAGTGAAGATTTGGCCTTAGAATCATTTTCGTTCTTTCTGAATATTTAGGGATATAACATGGAATTTTTCCTGATAAAAAGGTATCTTACCTCAAAAAAGCTGCTGCTTCTCCACAAGAAATGGCCAATTGATAAAATTGGTATGGAAAAGCCCTATTGAATATAATAGAAAATTTAACCTCTCTCTTTCAACAGTGCTTTAGTATTGGTTTTCAGTTTCTTTTTTTTGTATGTAGCATCAAGTTAGGTTTGTACTTTCCAAACAGCTTTGCATAGCCCTAGTGATTAGGAACAGTCCACATGGATTCATGCCAAGTCATGCCTGAACAACCTGATTGTCTTCTATGATGAGATGACTGGCTCTGTGGATGTGGGAAGACCATTGGATATGGTATACCTTAATTTTAGCAAGACGTTTGATACGGTCTCCTACAATATTCTTGTAGGCAAGCTAAGGAAGTATGGGCTGGATAAATGGACTGTAAGGTGGATAGAAAACTGGTTGGAGCATCAGGGTCAGACAGTAGTAATCAGTGGCTTGATGTCTAGTTGGCAGCCGCTATCAGCCCTTAGGTGGATTGCACAGGGGCTGATTTTGTCCAATGTCTTCATTAACGACCTGGAAGATGACATAGAGCGCACCCTCAGCTAGTTTTCAGATGACACCAAGCTGGGGGGAGTAGTAGATACACTGGAGGGTAGGGCTAGGATTCAGAGTGACCTAGACCTGTGCTTTTCAACCGGGGGTACGCATGCCCCTGGGGGTTCTTGGGAAGGCCTCAGGGGGAACTCAGCAGCTAGCACTGCTGCCATTTCCACCACTGCCATGCCTCCGGCACTTCTGCTGGACCCCCACCCCTCCGCTCACTGATTGGCCACTGCCCCCCAGCTCATCGACTGGCCATCAGGGGACTCCCTCCTTTTCAACTGGCCACTGGGGGTACACTGACCCAAGAAAGGTTGAAACCCCTGACCTAGACAAATTGGAGGATTGGGCCAAAAGAAATGTCATGAAGTTCAACAAGGACAAGTACGAAGTCCTGCACTTAGGACAGAGCAATCCCATGCACCGGTACAGGCTGGGGGCTGACTGGCTGGGTAGCAGCTCTGCAGAAAAGGACCTGGGGGTTACAGTGGACAATAAGATGAATATGAGCCAACAGTGTGCCATTGTTGCCAAGAAGGCTAACAGCAAACTGGGCTGCACTGGTAGGTATATTGCCAGCAGATTGAGGGAAGTGATTATTCCCCTCTATTCAGCACTGGTGAAGCCACATCTGAAGTACTGTGTTCAGTTTTGGGCCCCCTAATACAGAAGAGATGTGGACAAATTGGAGACAGTTCAGTGGAGGGAACAAAAATGGTTTGGGGGCTGAGGCACACGTCTTACGAAGAGAGGCTGAAGGAACTGGGCTTGTTTAGTTAGGAGAAGAGAAGACTGAGAGGGGATTTAATAGCAGCCTTCAACTACCTGAAGGGAGGTTCAAAAGAGGATGGAGCTGGACTGTTCTCAGCGGTGGCAGATGACAGAACAAGGAGCAATGGCTTCAAGTTGCAGCAAGAGGTTAGATATTAGGAAGAATTTTCTCACTAGGAGGGTAGTAAAAATACTGGAACAGGTTACACAGAGAGGTGGTAGAAGCTCCAGCCTTGGAGGTTTTCAAGACCTGGCTAGACAAAGCTTTGGCTGGGATGATCTAGTTGAGGATGGTCCTGCTTTAAGCAGGGGGTTGGATTAGATGACCTCCAGTGGTCCCTTCCAACCCTAATGTTCTTTGATTCTATGATTTTCAAGCTTTTTAGAGCCAAAGTACCCCTCAGAAAATGCCACCTCATTTTCTGATTACAAGAAAATAATGAAGTCATCCTTCTGTTGGAAAGAACTCAGAAAGACGACAGCAGTTCAGAATGGTTATAATACAATATGTGTTTACAGTACAATGTGTTCTTATTGAGATGTCTGCATTTACCTTGTGAATCCTGTTTTCACACAGAACAGTGATAACGTTGCATGGTACCCTGCAGCACCCTTGAAAAGATTTCAAGGCATTTCAGGGAACCACAAAACCTTGGCTGAGAATCACTGGGTTATATCTGGGTACATTCATGCCGTTGTCTCTTGCATAAAAAATTATACATACTGACAACAGGAAAGCTGGTACTTTTCCATCTGGCAAGTCAGAACAAATTAATGTAATAGTAAGTTGCCTCAGTCCGCATTTCATTTTATGGACCATATTTGCCTGGAAGAAGGCCTTGCTTAAACACATTAGGACAGTGCTTCCCAAAGTTTTCCTCAGCATGACCCCATTTATAGCCCTGTTTCCTCAGCATGGGCCCTCACTCCCAACCCACAGCCCTGCACCCCTATCTACTGATGTTGCAACACCATTTGGAGTCATGACCCACAATTTGGGAACCACTACATCAGGGAAAAAATCCTATGTCAGATCTAGGTCCATTGTCTGATACAGATAAAAAAAAATCATTAATAATGAAGAAAAGGCAGAACCATTCATCAGCAATTTTGTCTTTGGAGCAAAACATGAAGTTGTAAGTGAAATAGAAAGTACCAAATGTATTAAAGGAGGATGATAAAATTAAACATTGTAAAATTAATAAACCCAGATAATTTACCCCCAAGAATCTTACAGGAACAAGGTAAGGAATTAAAAATATAATTAATGCTATTAATTGTGGTTTCATGGGAAATAGTTTTTTTTTTAAAAGCCTGTTGTCTTTGTCTGACAGGATTACAGGTCTGTTTGACACAGTCAATTAGCTTAACACGACTTTAATTGGGTTACTTCAGGACACTAACATTACTAACCCCCACCTGATATTCTGATTAAAAATCTCACGTTATATGCGATGAAGAGAGTATTTCTGAAATGGATTAAAACCTGGCACAATGACAGAATTCAAAATATTTGCTACTAATGGAGAAATATCCATGAGAAGATTATTTTAGGGTGTTCCCTCTGGGGATTTGTTCTTCATGCATCACTCTTTAATATTTTTCATCAATCTGGAAGATGACATAAAATCTTTGCTAGTAACATTTTCAGGGCACCCAAGGATAGCTGGAGTAGTAAATAATGCAGAAGGTGGCTTACTGTTAGACAGTGATGTTCATTGCAGGGTTAAATGGTCACAGTCCAATAAAATGCATTTAAATACAACCACATACAGGCTAATACATCTGGGGACCAAGGATGCATATTATATCTACAGAATGGGAGATTCTGTCTTGGAAAGCAGTGACTCAGAAAGAGATGCAAGAGGTCATATTGTAGACAATCACCGCAATGTGAGCTCTCAGTGCAATGCTGTGGCAAAAAATGTCTAATGTACCCTTGGATGTATAAAAAGGGAAATATCAAATAGAAGTACACAGGATTTATAAGGCTGAGACTAAAATACTCTGCCCAGTTGTGATGTCTATACTTCAATAAGGATGTGAAAATACTAGAGAGAGTTCAAAGGAGGGCTACAAAAATGATCCAAAGGTTGAAAAGCAGCCGTTGTGGCATGAGGTAAAAGGAGCTGAAATTATTCAGCTTATTAAAAAGAAGATTAAGAGGTGACATGTGGACAGGAATTTACACGTGGAAAAGACATTTGATAGTGAGGATCTTTATAGCCTCATAGACAAAGGCATAACAAGATCCAGTGTCTGGAAGATCAAGTTAGACATTTTCAATACTGAAATAAGGTGCAATTTCTTAGCTTTGAGGGCAATTAAACACTGAAACAAAGGGTGAGAAAGCAGACTTACCATTAGAGATAGCACAAGTAGTAACAATTAACAGTAGGGCTGTTGTAGGGGGACAGGTCAAAGGCACTGACTGACTTGGATTGAATTTGGCAAACAGTTTTTGCTGAAAAAAGAGGGAAAACTGGAAACAGCTAAACATTTCACTGCAATGTTTTCTAAACATTTTGACTTGCCTTTTTGACATGATGTTTTAATTTTCAAATTAGTCAATTCTTTTAAAAATAAAACCATGAAGCCATTGGATCTGAAGGCACTCAATACTTCTGGGCAGCTACTGACAGGATAGTGATGGCTAGAAACTTATATTTACAAATTTGATTTTAGGAACTGGCTTGCAAGTAGAGTAGATATTACATTAGAACAATGGTCCTGGGGAACAGGAAGGGTTAACGGGTTTCTAAAAGCCTGTTTGTGACAAAGTTTCACGTTCTCAGCCTTCCAGACCCACTGTGTCTGAAGCTAACAGACAAGCAGGCACACTGGGAAATTAAAAACATCCAAACAGTGTCCCATAACAAAGATAAGGGACTCTGTAGTGTTGGGATTAGGCCAGAGTAACCAGCTGTAAAGCCCGTGGGATTTCTGGTTTTAGTGGATGGACCAAATTAGGAGGCCGGGCATGTCCAAATTAAGACACTGGTAAATGACAAAAATTAAGATGTATGCACGTGATATGTCTGAGAAACAAAGGAATATGCTGGCAGAACAAAACATGGACAGCATGATGACCACAGGGAAACCAATCAACGGTACCTGGAAATGAGGAGTCATCAGAGGGGAAAGAATGCAGAAGGAGGAATTTCAGAGCAGCAGGGGGATCCTGAGGAGGAGATCCCAAGGCCACCAGGGGCAGAGGGCACATCACTAGCCCATCTCACCCACTCCACGCGAGGGTAGGGGGTGTGGGCCTTGGCTCTCGACCTCCAAGACTGCTGACATTCAAGAAAGAACCATAGGGTGGCACTTATATACTGGCCAGGCCTACTGGCCCTCTGTAAAGCCTTAGGACTGCTAGATAAGTAGAACAGGGGGAGGAGGGGATTCTGTTTGCTTTTCCTGCATTACTCTTACTTGCTATCACTGTCTATGAATAAAATTTGCCTATTATCTAATGGCAGAAGTGTGTGGTAGGTCTGAGGGTATGCGTCCATCCAGAACAAGGTAGCAGGACTGGGTTATAAATCCAGTGCCAACAGATGGAGCTGCTGAGATGAATACCTTGCCAGCTGAACCATTGCTTAATGGCAGGGGCTATTTCAGAGATTTTTTTTTTTTTTTTTTATTAATTCCGTCCTCATGGAAATGTCAAATGTAGAACTTCAAAGATTTAGGTTTTCAGTTTACTCACAAAACAGAACAAAGATATTGAGATCATTAGGGTCATTTTAGAAGATGGTTTCTGTGGGCATGTCTACATGAGATGTTTATTGCAGAGCAGACTAATTCGCTCAGCAGTAAACATCAGTAATGAAAAGTATCTACATGTGGCATCTACACATGCAGGACTATTAGGCTGCAGTAAACTAATAAACTCCACAGTAGAGGAATACTTGTAAATTAGAAGTACAGAGGTTTTTTTACCGTGCAGTGCTGCATGTGTAGATGCTAACGCGGCTGCCTGGGGCATGAGGGTGTTTTAGTGTGGAAGCTGCCTGCCGGCCAGCTCCACACTGGAGCACTCTCATGTCCCAGTCAGCACCCCAAAGCACTTTGAGCTGAGTCAGAGCAACCCTGGGCTGGCAGGCTGACCCCCAAGGCCTCCTGCCAGCTGGGACTCAATGTGCTGTGGTCCCAGGAGCACATGTAAACACAGTGCCTGATAGCAATAAACTCCAGAGCGATAAGCTCCAGAGTTTGCTTTGCCTTAATAGCACATGTAGATTCACCCGGTGTTGTGTACAGCCTGTCCATCAAGAAACAATTCCTTTAAAATAAGCCATGAATCTGATACAATAACAATTACCAGCTACTGTTTATTTGGGCTGGATTGAACTAATGACCCAGAGGTGAAAGTGTGCCTCTCTTCTCATTTATAATCTTTCACGTCAATAGATTGAAAACTATTTCCAGAACAATCCCTGTCCATGAAAATAAAGAGTAAAGCATTAGCCCCAGGCTCCGCTGGTCTATGGAATCTTTATTGTTTCTTTTACAATTTCTTTCAAACTGTTTTGCACATCTGCAACCATAATCAAATGGCTTGTGAATGATACTTTTCATTATGTAGCTCTAACCCTGGAATTAGTGTATTAAAAAAAATCCTAACATTTTCAGTGTTCTTTGTGAGGTTGTGTAGTAGAGATTTTGTTTATTAGTTTAGAGTAAAATTATAGTGGGAGTCTTAAATGCTGAATGCTAATGAAGGCTAACTATACTTCATAAGAAAATTAAGACATCAAAAGTTGCCATTTCAGAAGCAGATTTGTAAACATTTCTTGATGATTCCATTAAGAATTGCATAAAACAGCACGTAAAATAAGCAATGAAATATTTACAAAAACACCCATTAATATATAATACTTATATGAGAAATAATCTATGTCAAACAGAGCGCTTTATTATATAAGCCCAGTACACTCAGTCAACCTCTCCTGTATTAATATTTCAAATATTGCCTCAGTCTGCCATTGTCATCATGCTAAGAAGAAGGCAGCTAAGGGGATGACAAGTTAGTCTATCGCAGAGAAAGCTAAAAATAATAGAATGACGTTTTTGTAGGGCTGTGCGAGGCTTTGGACAGAGCTTCAAATCCAGACAAGTTTTGGACGCTTCAGGGTCTGAAGCAGCACATCCGGGTCAAAGCGCTGGCCTCGTTAGGCTTCCCAAAGTGGTTCAGAGCTTCCGAAGAGCTTCAGAGCCGCCTTGGAGCCACCTCGGAGATCTGGCCATAGGGTATAATGGGGAAACAATAAAATATCTATAACTTTGTTATTTTTTGTCTGATTTGGATGAAAATTTCAGCGGTGGTAGACTCACTCTGCAGAGAGGATGAAGCCTGCCAAGTTTCAGGAAGATCAGTGCAGGGGTTTAGGGGAAACAGAATCCCAAATTCTTGAAAGCAAAACTCATGTCACGTCTATGTGTTACAACACAGGGGGGTGAAAACTGCAGGGGTGGTGGCTCTTGCTGAGCCCACAAAGCCTGCCAAGTTTTAAGAAGATCAGTGCAGGGGTTTGGGGGGAACTGCCCCTCAAGCTGCAGACAAGCAAAACTCATGCCATGGGTGCTTGTGGGACTGTGTCTGTCTTGTGGCGGGGAACACTGCTGCAGGCCTGGATGCTAAGCTACTGTGTTACCACTTACCAATCAATCAATCATGATTCACTCAGGGACCAGCTCAATACACAGGACCTAGCTACTACATAAAAACTTAACGAGCATCAATTAGCACCTACAAAACCAGGCTAAGGAGAGGAAAGAATCAATACAGACAATCAACTTTCCCAAGACAGACACAGTCTTTGCACAAGTTTTGCCTGTCAGCAGCTAGGGGTGCAGGGCCCCAGAAACCCCCTGCACCGATCTCCTCGGCAGCTGGCAGGCATCGTGGCGGCAGCAGGGGCCACCATCGCTGCAGCTGTCACCCTGCTGCGCCTTAACACACAGTGTCACCCATGGCATGAGTTTTGCTTGTCTGCAGCTTGAGGTGCAGTTCCCCCCAAACCCCTGCACCAGTCTTCTTGAAACGTCACAGGCTTTGTGGCCTCAGTAAGAGCTGCCACCCCTGCAGTTTTGACCCCCCTGTGGTGTAACACACAGCCGTGACATGAGTTTGGCTTTCAAGAATTTGAGGTACAGTTCCCCACAAACCCCTGCACCGATCTTCTTGAAACTGGGCAGGTTTCATGCTCTCAGCAGAAGCTACCATCCCTGCACATTTCGGCTAAATCAGACAAAAACAACAAAGTTATAGATATTTCATTCATTCCCCATTATACCCTATGGCCGGATCTCCAAGGCGGTTCTGAAGCTTTGGAGCCGCTTCAGCCGGATCGAGGCGGAAACCCGGTCTGGAGCTCCGGATCAGATCACAGCCGTTCGAAGTGGCCGGATCTGAAACCGGACCGTATCACTGCCGACTCGCACAGGCCTACTTTTTTGTGCATTCTAAACATCCTGGAGGAAGCCGGTATTGCTTGAAATGGCTCATCTATGCTCCCCTTAGCACTCATTTCCACCTTGACTCACTCCCCCTTCCTAACTCGGGGTTAACAGCCATACACTGGAAGCTACGTATTGCTAGGTCAGTATAAATCTGTGGGAAAAGGAAAAAAAGGTAGAGAACAGTTAGTTCTCTAGCATTTACTCCCACTTCGTGCTATGTTTTCTTTATCTATCCAAGAGATATCAAAGCTTTCCCAAAGCTAATCTCCCTTCAATCATTGAAATACTGGGGAAGAATCAATGTTCAGCTGAGTTATTGGTGCAAGAGAAGAGTATAAGGGCAAAAGGGATTGGAAGGAATGTAATGGCACGAGGCTCCTTTTACTTGCACCTTGTAGCCTATGGGATGGGCTCAAGAAGGAATTTTGGAGACAGACCTGCCAGTTTTCTGGCTGCTTAGCCACAGGAGAGGCCAGGGTGGGTCTTTTTGTTCTGCAGAAATCAGTTTACTTTCATGCGTCTTCTTTCAGAAAGCTTGTGTATTATGACCAGCCAAAGACCAGAAATGATTAGGAAGAATGGTTGTTTCACTGTCCCACAAAAGGAAAGGCATAAACTGCCCTGAAATAAGAAAGCTGGGAATTCTTACAAGAAGATTATCTCTGAGGGAGGCTGGGCTTTCACGAAGGGAAACCTCTGATAAAGATTACAGATAGTATTTGAAGTTTCTGTTGCAACACTGGGCAAGTGAAATGTCTCCACTGACAGCATTTCTTCTGAAATGTGGTATCCAGGTCTTATATCTTCCTCTAAATCATTATCTCATGGGCATGATGAAATGTGCTGCGCTCATTTAAATGCAGAATAGCTCCAGAGCAATTCCTCAGCACTAATCTGTGAATTCTTAGGGTGAAACCTTGATTTCATTTAAATCAATGGTTCCTTCACAATTGCTTTCATTGGAGTTCAATGTACAATACATGACTGATCCTGAAAACTTTTACTTCTGCAAACAATACTTATCATAGTTTCATAGTAGTTAGGGTCAGGAGGGACCTGAACAGATCATCTAGCCTGACCCCTGCCACAGTGTACCTAGTTCTACTGACATCACACTGGGATAGCAGTGACATAAGGAGGACTATTCATGAGAAAATTACTGCTCACTTGCACACAGTTATGTCATATTAGGATTTAGTGTTTAGAATATGACCATTCAAAATACATTTATACTGATCTACAGTATGATGAACACTAGTGAATGGAGAACAAATTCAGACAAACATGAAATATAGGGGGTTTGGGTTTGTTTGTTTTTTAAGAAATTCATCATTTTCAGTAGGGCAAGCAAGTCTAAACGTTATTTGAGGTTTTGAAGTGGTCCAATGTGTTTTTCCCAGTTTCATTTTCTGGAAGGGATCACACCTTGGACTGCCCCAACACGGTGAGAAAAGCTATTCCCACACATTTACCCATGTGTAGGTAGAAACTAGTTGTTCTGGAAAAGCCTTGAGAAAACATTTTCTTATAGGATTTTCAATCACTGAGGATCAGAAAAGCTTTGATTAAGCATTTGACATATTTGATACTTGACAACAGTCTTCTTCAAATATTTGTAGGATGCTTATAGAGAGATGGAAATGTTTTTTTCCTTGGGGCCATAGAACTAAAGCAGTGGCCTCAAACTGCGTCAGAGAAAATTTAGGAAGAACTTTCTGGCTACAAAGGTAGTAAAGCATTGGAACAGGCTACCTAGAGAAGTTGTGAAATCTCAGACCTTGGAAATATTCAATATTGGGCTGACAGGTGCTTGGCTGAGATGGTTTAGTCAGGGATGAATCTGCCTTGAGCAGAGGCCTAGACTAGATGACCTTGGGAGATCCTTCCCAGACCTACTTTCCTATCATGCATCTATCCAGCTTAAACCTAAACTCTGACATCTTTAGGTTCATTTTTCAGCATATCATTCATTTTTCAGCATGATCTAGACAAATTGGAGCACTGGGCCAAAAGAAATCTCATGAGGTTCAACAAGGACAAGTGCAAAGTCCTGCACTTAGGACAGAACAATCCCAGGCACCAGTACAGGCTTGGAAGCAACTGGCTAAGCAGCAGCTTTGCAGAAAAGGGCCTAAGGGGTACAGTGGACAATAAGATGGATATGAGTCAGCAGTGTGCCCTTGTTGCCAAGAAAGCTAATGGCATACCAGGCTGCATTGGTAGAAGCGTTGCCAGCAGATGAAGGGAGTAATTATTTTGTGCTATTCTGTGCTGGTGAGGCCACATCTGGAGTAGTGTGTCCAGTTTTGGGCCTCCCACTACAGAAAGGATGTAGAGAAATTGGAGATTCCAGCAGAGGGCAATGAAAACAGTTTGGGGGCTGGGGCACAAGACCTCTTAGGAGGGACGAAGGGAACTTGGTTTATGTAGTCTGCAGAAGAGAAGACTGAGAGGGGATTTGATAGTAGCCTTTAACTACCAGAAGGGGGGGTGGGGGGGGCGTTGCAAAGAGGATGGAGCTGGATTGTTCTCAGTGGTGAGAGATGACAAAACAAGGAGCAGTGGTCTCAAGTTGCAGCAAGGGAGTTTAAGTTGGATACTAGGAAATACTTTTTCACTAGGAGGGTGGTGAAGCACTGGAATGGGTTACCTACAGAATTTGTGGAATCTTCATCCTTGGAGGTTTTTAAGATCCGGCTAGACCAAGCCCTGCCTGGAATGATCTAGTTGGGGATGATCTTGCTTTGAGCAGGAGGTTGGGCTAGGGTGACCTCCTGAGATCCCTTCCAACCCTAATTTTCTATGATTCCATGCTCTCCAATGAACCTTAATTAAAATGCTATATAATTTAGAAGTAAAATAATTACTTCATAGGGCTGTGTGAAGCAGTCATTTTGACTCTCATTTTGCTGTTTCAATGGGACAGTGTTTCGTTTTGACGTCTCATTTCCAAGCACTGTTCCATTTCGTTTAGTTGAAACTGTTTCACTGTTTCGATGAGTTTTGACCTTTTGCTCACAGGTGATAACGGTGAATCACAAAATGGCCTATAACTTTGTCATTTCTTGCCTGATTCAAATGCAAACAACAGGGAGGGTTGCCCCTGCTGAGGCCACAAAGCCTGTCAAGTTTTAAGGAGATAGGCACAGGGGTTTCTGGGAAACTGCACCTCAAGCAGCTGACAAGCAAAGCTTGTGATATATGACTTTGTGTATGCATTAAGGTGCACCCTCAGTGGTGCTGGGGCTCCAGAGCACTGGGATTGGAAGGTACCTCAGGGAAAAATCACAGTCACTGGCCAGCTACACAGTCAATATCAGAGCAGTCCTTCCCTCCTCTTCCCCGTCCCTCTCCTTACTTTGTTTCCCTGCAAGCAGTCCAGCTGCAGCTTCAAAACTCAAAATGTTTCAAAACTTTCAAAATGTTTTGACTGCCCTCATTTCATTTCAAGGCTGTTTTGAAGGCTTTTGTTTCATTTTGATTTCACTGTTTCATGCTTGAAATGAGTTGAAACAATGTTGAAACGAAACAGACGGCGAAATTTCGCACAGCCCTACTTCATATTATAAGTCACTGAAATTACTCCAAAGCAAAATACTGTTTATTATGGCAGCAGTATAGTTCTTCTAAAAGCACAAGATTAAATGCATCTGGATGAAGTAACAACAATTAACAAATAAAGATTCATATATTTCAATGTTACACACCATCCTTGCCTCCAGAGAGCTTTTTATTTTGGTTTCTTTTTTGTTTGTTTATCATCTTTCTTTCTTTTTTTAATTAAAACCTATTAATCCTGATCAGTGATTTGCAACTCAATTCCCCATCATGGTTCAGAGTCTAGACTTAATTTCTGTGTATGAACATTCATTAGAAAGATAACTAGATCAGGATTATTTGATTAGACAGAAGCATCTGTCACTTTAACTTCTCCAAATACAGCACTTAGAGCATGTCTTAAGCCCCAAGTGCAAGGGAAGCACATTGCTCTGTGGAAGTTTCAAGATAACAATCAGAATACTAGATTTTGATTTCTGCTTACGGTAGGTGCCTTTAAAGAGACAAATAAAACTGGTGCACCTCTCTCCTATCAGATATCTGTCCTTTGAGGGGTCGTAAGTGATACTAGACTAATTTGTGTAACTTTTAAAGGGTAGGGGAAGCTTAGAATTCAGAAAACTTTTACTATCATATTCTATTCCAGGGTCTTGCATCAAAACATGCAACTTGATTAGCTGTAACGAGCAGTACACTTAGGGGGCAGTAATATCACTTGAGAAGGTTTTACCACTGGCTTTCCCACAGACTTTCCCTCTCCTGGAGGACAGTCTTTTGAGGTATGTTCAGAAGAGTGTACATGTGCATTTCTCCGGGGACAAATAGCAGGAGCACATAGTTGTGCCACTGCTACTGTCCCTGGGGAACACCCATGCAGGTGTGCTCTGGTGTGCAGCAACTTGCCCCAGGTGAGTAGGGGTGGCTGGGCCTAGCATCTAGGCTGACCCCAGAGCCCACTGCATCAGTGATCCAGTGCATGGAGCTTGGCCAGCATCCAGAGCTTGGCTCCGCCTAGCCAGGCTCCAGGTTTGGGTGGCACATGCTGCCACCACATGCACAGCTTTTTTCAGGCATGAATTTTTTTGACACTGGGATCTCCTGGTTTACTCTTATAAACAGTTTGCTCTTATAAATGTTATAGGTAACAGATTTTCATATCCTTACCCCCATTTAGCAAAAAAAACCTGGTCCCCAGTTCCCCTCTACATGTTACATATATAAGTAAGGAAGACTACCCACAAGCCTTAGAGAAAACCCAAGTCCAATCAATTCCTCAAATGGGTCCCTCCCAGACCCCACTCATTTCAATACAGTCTTTATACTAAAATAAGCCCTCTTGGCCTGGCTGTGCCCCTGCAGGCACCTATAGCCTTATAGGCAAATTGTGTGGCTCCATTCTTCCCCAACACCACACCCCATGCCTTGCAGGTGTTAGCACTTCAGATGTTAGCTTCTCTTAGCCCCTCTTGGGACACTCGGACCCTCTGGGCCTCTCTGCTCTCTTTCTCCAGGTCCTCAGACCCCTAGCTCTTCACGCAGTCTCCCTCAGAGACTGTAGACCCTCTAATCCCTCGCTCTGACTCTCCCTGTCCTACAGGTCCTCTGTTAGGGTTCTTGGCTCAGTCCCTTCTCTGGGCTGGGGAACCCTCTATACCCCACTCAGCCCTTTCTCTGGGCTGGACCCTCTGTATCCCCACTCAGCCTCTTCTTTGGGCTGGTGGGCTCTGTACTTTTGCTCCACCCCTTCTCTGGGCTGGGGACCTTCTGTATCCCCAACTCAGGCCCTTCTCTGGGCTGGGGAATTCTCTGTAGGCCTTGAAACTGTCTCCAGCAGGGCTCAAGGCCTGTAACTCAAACAATAATACCAACATAAAACAAAGGCCCCTTGCCTGCATAAACCCTTTCTTCTCTCCCCCATGTAATATTCTCTGGTTCCCAGGCCTGCAGAGCCATTCTGCTTCCCCTTCTTCCTTGGGTCCTTCAGAGTCCTTCTGCCCCCAGAGAACTCCTCTCCTCAGGCTCTCAGGGCTAAGCTCCCTGACCGGGTCAGGCACTGGGATTATTTGGCCCCAGCCTGGCCGCCTTCTGCTTAGGTGAACCTGCAGTGAGCCTCCTCACCACCTGGAAGTTACCACTCAGGCCATTTCTCCCCTTCAAGGGGTAGGTGCATCACAGTGCCCTGCTATATCATGTAATTAGCAGGTTAACTGTGCAATTAATTTAGATTGGCTACATGTGCAAATTAACAACTGCGCCATAAAAAGGTCCAATCACCTATAAAGTTATTGCTGGAACATGTGTAATAACTTTATAGCTGGTTGCTATCCAGCTTTAATTTGCATGTCTGCCCCTGTGCCTAGGAGTCCCATCAGTTGACTGGGCTCCTGGCTGAAGGGGTGCATGATACACAGCTAGGGCTGGGAGTCCCACAGCTGAGGCAACTCTCAGCCCCAGAAGCACTGGGCATCTGTGGACTCTGGGTCCTGGCAGGGCCCCACAATTGCCAGGACCCAGAGTTCATAGCTGTGGGGCGCTCAGTCCTGGCAGCCATGGGGTGCTGCTGCAATCTCTCAGCCCCAGCCTCTCCTGCAGCTGGGAGCTGTCAGCCTGATCCTCGACTCCCCCTGCACCGGCAATAAGGTGCTTTGGGATCTAATGCACGATCCCATAATCATACCCCCTGCCATGCATGTATGGCCTGGCAGGAGGAGTGATTGTGTGGATTGCGCATTAGGTCCCATTTCACCTGTACCTGCATATGTAGAGGTGCCCCAGGGACATTCTCTGACATTAGTACTATAATTTAATACTACTGAAGAAGAAAGTTTTTGCCCATAATTATATAAATAAGGAAAATACATAAGACAGGTCCTGTGTTCATTGAAGCCAGTAGCAAAATACGGTGCCCAATCAGGTCCAATAATTAATTATTACAAACTTATGGGCCAGAAATGTTAAAAAATGAACAGACATATATTTGCAGCGCAAGAAATCCTTGTAGTCTCAGGATTTTTTTCATAACTACTCTCCAGAATGAGAACAACAGCCAGAGAATTGGATATTGGGAGTAGGAAACAAAAGGACAAGAGCAATGGGGAAAAGACTGAGGACAGAGATGAGCGGAGAGAGTCAACAAGATAGCCAGCAGGAGGGAAGAGAAAGTGCTGAGAAAACTTTCAATAGAGGCATATGGCCATATCAGAACTAAAGATCTAACCCAAAAGCTCACTGAAATCAATGGAAGGAGATCATTTACTTCAGAGTGATTTGAAGTAGGCCTCATGCTTATGTTTTCTCTATGCAGATACTATTAATGCTACAGACCAAGTTTAGAGTCTGATCTATGAGAAGAGAAAAAATCCTTTGGGACAGGCAACAGTGCTGTGTGCTACGTTTTAAATTCACATAAGAAAAACCGTCATAAATATTGTACACCATTAACATTTTAAGTAAAAAAAATAATAGCAAATATATTCTATTATTACATGACAACAGCAAACAAGACCAGGATAATCTGTCCTGCTATTAAATGAGCATTTGCATCATGCTTTTACTTTATCCTTGAATGTAATGATACCTAGGACATCACCTTTTGTGAAAAGGATTACTTAGTCTTTGATGATGAGTGAACTACTGATCAGAAAAACTGTTAGTATTCTTTTCAACTGTGATTCAAGCAACTCAGTTTTGGGGGGTGGGAGAGAGGTCTATAGAAAACATAGCAAAAGAGCAATCCTGAATTCTTATAGAAACTCTGACAGCCAAATTTTCCTCTATACTCGGCATGGTAGATCTTTATGAATACAAAGAAAACAGAATAGCTTTGAAGAGCTGGGACATGTTAAATCAAGGAAGGAAAATTATCCATAATATTTCAAAAGTGGATGTCAGAGTTTTTGCCTAATAACAGAGCAATGAATTATTAACCAAATAGATTTATCACATTTATAAGTGTTCTTTGCACTTAGAGCTGAAATTTTTGGTCTTGCCCCTTATTCTTCCACAAAAATAGTAATGCAGCTGAATGCACAGATAGACTCTACATTTGTATATGTAGAAGTCAGATATGCCTTTTCATTTGCAAAAAGAAACATCATCAGGTGCACACATATATAATTTACATGTACTCATTTAGGTCCCAGTTAGCAAAATCATTAAGTAAATACTTTACTTGAAACAAGCAGCCCCAGTGACTGCATTTTGACATTGTAAAGGCAGAATCCTGAAGGCAATGAAATCAAGGACAAGTCCTACTGGCCTCCAGGTATTCAAGACTGGGTCTTAATTAAGGACAATACAATTCCAAATAGCACTTACCTGAAAACAGAGGAAGAACCATTTTCAAAACAGTTATTTTTTTTTCTCTTTCTTCCCTGTGTCATCCCTAGACTTAACAGAGGTTTGCTATGGTTTCCCCCAAAAGTAGCAATCAAATTCTCACAGTACTTTAGGAAAAGATGTTTACTCAGCCCACTTGGAATTGCAAATCCTGACAAAGACTTCGGCTCCTATTAATTGTTCAGTGCCGTACGTGATACTTATGGCTTTCTCTGGGATGAAGAAAGGCGGTTGCCTTGCTTCTTCAGTCATTTCTTTTGCTGTAGAGCTTTGCTGCTCCCCTTTGCCTGTCCAGCTTGCAAGAAAGTATTAGTGTACCAGTTTGGGTTCAGTTTTATTTCCTTTCAAGTTACTTTATTTGGAGTTTCCCTGTCTCTGAAACATGACATTAAAGATGAAGAAATGGTCTCTAGCAAACCCGTGATAGGCAGAGAGACAGAAACAATTCACTTAAATATTGCATAGATGCTAGTCCGTAGTGCCTTGGTGCCCTGAAACATCAAGGGTCACAGGACCAGGAAGCAAGAAGTCCAAGGGTCCCTGACCTGGCAGTGGCTACATAACCTTATGGTAGGAATACATCCTGTTCCTGGTTTTCTGTGGTACTGGTTTTCTGATTAAATGTAGACTTACATTAATGCCAAGTTTGCATAATTAACATGAAACCTAGAGTGGGGGCAATGAAAAAAGTTCCAGAAAAAGCTGTGGCTGAGGTCCTGTCATTCTCCATGAGGCACAGTGAAGGTTTCCAACTCTGTGATTTCTTTGATGGAGCAAAGTGCTGCATTCCTCTTAACTCAACAACTTTGCTGGATGGTAAAAAATGGGGACAAGGGTATAATTTCATTTATTCATTCCCCCTGAGGTGGTTTGAATTCAAGTGAGCTGAGTTTGCTTACACCAAAGGGGAACTCAGGTTATGCCTTCAACTATTTTAAGAACTGATGCTGTGAAAACTCGCCCCCATCCACTCGCCCAGGCTCCACATGTACCAAATACTTAAAGCATGTAATATAACTGATCTTTGGCAGCACAAGCCCAGTATCATTCTCAAGCTCTCAGCCTTCTGTGCGCATGCCCAATGTTGCTCCAATGGTGGATCCATTTCATTTTTGGGCACTTGATGTGAATAGAGTGGGTCCAAGTGGGTACAGCATGTTTTCACAGTGGCATTTCTTAGCATAGGCAGGAGCAGTGTAGACATGCTGGGAGGCTCATTTGTACCTGGCCCTTCCTTAAGATGCTAAAAGCAATCAGAAGACACTGTACTTTCCTTAACTTTTACATCTCCACAAAGACCAGAAACCATAAAACACAAATAATGATTTACTCTCATTTTCATGAGTGACACTTCCATTTTACCACTCTGGGCAGAACTCACCATATAGATTTTAACAGAAGCTGGGTGCATCTACACATGCAATTAATGTGATGCAATAAACTCTGGAGCACTTTGAGCCAGAGTAAACTATTCCCAGGCACAGTGTCTACACATTCACCCAGCAGCAATTTGAGTTTGGATGGAAAAGTTCTGGGCTAGCAGGGGACATTGTGGGGTGGGGGTCAGCGCTGGGTGGCAGTGTCAGGTGGTGGAGGGGATGCCTGGGGCATGAGGATGATGACAGCGCAGAGCATGTGGTTAAGCAGCAGGAAAGAGTCTGGCGAGGCTGACCAGGAGCAATTTACTCCTGCAGTCAGCATCTACATGTTCATTTAATCACAGTAAATTACTCTGCTGTAAGATAGTACTTGTTCCCAACAGTACTATTTTACGGCAGAATAAATTAATTTACTGTGGCCTAATAGCATTGCACATGTAGATGGTGATGCTTTACTCTGCAGCAACTTAATCTTCTCTGCAATAAAACACATGTGTACATACAGCCGCTATGCTGCTTATTCCAGAAAACCCCACAAGCTTTTCATTTAAAACTCAGTTTGAAACATTGATGACTAATTAGCCATGACCTCTAGCCTGATGTCTCAACTGTGGTCAAGTTCCAGCAAAAGAAAAAAAAATGTTTCCTTATTTCCCCATGGGCGCACACACGAAAAGACTTCATAAAATATTGTATGAAGTACTGTAATGCAATTTTTTCATGAAATGATGGATTTGTAAAAAATAAATAAATAAATAAAGCCCTGTAATCTCCTAAGAGTTTGGGTTACATTATTACTCTGCATACGTTTCCTGTTGCATATTTTAGCTGCAAAAGAAAATAATACCCTCCATTTTATCAAATAGATTGTAAGATGTTCCTAGAGCAAACTTTTAGATGTACTTTTCAACAATGAAATGTCATTTTGGCAAGGGAATGACTATTCTCCTGAAATTTCTCTCTCTTTTTAAAATGATAAACACTCCCAAGACTTCTGGAACAATGAAATGGCAAGAGCTTATTTGAATCTCATTACATCACAATTCACCCACGCAGAAAGAGGTGAATCAACAGTTTCATTTCAAATGTGTTTTTCTCTTTCTCTGCTTTCATTTTAACACAGTTCTCTGCTTTTCTATGTCGATAACCTTACAGAAGTTGACGGAGACTATACGTTGCTTGCAGCACAGAATAAGCAGTATTTCATGCTTAGAGGATTCTATTTTGTCTAGGTATTTATACTACTCTCATCACTCTGGTAACTTCTAATGCTGCCAATGGGTCCCCATCACTTCTACATTCTCCTTGTAGGTTGAGAGATAATGCAGCATGCATACATATTTAACAGGAAGTTTTACTATTTAAAAAAGACACTGCTTAAATATTCAGGTTCCAAACAATGCAACATCCTCTAAAACTTATGAGACAACGCAAATCATGGTAATGTTCTTCGTTAGCCTGCTTACTGTGCATATGTGAGAGAGAGAACAGAGAAGCCAAGCTCAGTTTTAATTAAAGATATTCATATGACTCTACTTAATTATACAAAAAATGGAAAACTGTTCCAAAAACATAATATGATCATACTGTAATTATTATTAATTGTATCCATGGTCCGTTTCTCTGTACCTGATCATTTTATTGAAATCCTCAGTATTTGTTTCGCTCATTATTCTATGCTTGCTCACTGTGGTGTTTTGAAGCTTTCCTGGTGTTGTCTGTTCTTTCCAGTAAACTTTATGGACTGTATTTTTCCTTGTTATAAACCCAATGACATAAATTTTAGGTCAGTTCCATCGGTCTCACAGAATTAAAAGGGAAGATGAATCCCTTGCCACATTTCAAATAAGTTATTTGTTTAAAATAATACGAGTTAATTTTCTTTGCCCTGGGCTAAATCAGCAGCATCTTGAAGCAAAACTCAAGATAGAAAAATTTCACCTGCAAGCTCTTACATTTATCTGGCATCTCAGGTCATTGATTTAACACAAAATGTACCTGTCATTTGGAGTTTAGGTGTCCAGGAACCTATACCACTAAAGAAACACTGCAGTAAATCAAGGCATCTGGGGAAGGACATATACAAAGTAACAGTGGATTTAACAAAGAAAAAGGTTCATTCTCTTCTAGGTTTCCTTTTTATTGTTGTTTTGGGTACTTTTGCTGGGCTTTCCATAGTTTGCAAGACTCTGTTTGTAGTTTGCAAGACTCTGCTTGCAGCTAACATAGTTAGCTACAGGCAGGACAGAAGGAGAAAAGGGCATGAGAAGGACAGAAAAGAAAAGGGCATGAGAAGGACAGAAAAGAAAAGGGTACGAGAACCATGGCTGAAATGGATGGAGTTAATTTGTGTGTGTATTAGACAGGAGCCCGGTGCAACCCTGGAATCAAACACAATGAGCTTATGGAAAGATTAAATCTGGCTTGTTTGGATAATAACTGTACGTTACAGAGGGGATTTGTCCTTTCAGATTTGTCCTCATGCCCCTTCATCTTTTGCTTCCTGCTGCAGTTTGAAGAGGAACACATCCACACATTGCTAAAACATTCAGAATATGACACAGTTCTATTTAGCCTGCGTGTAAATCTACCTCGCGTTTCTGAAACAGTAAAAGATGCCCTTATGAATACTTCATAAAATTTTTCCTCCCTACAGACAAGGATTTGCTTTTAATCATATTGTATTGACATTTTTCCTCCACAAAACTACTTCAAGCACATCCATAGGGTACTTTCCGTGTGACTGTAAAGCAGAGTTGTCTTGAGGAAAAGCAAGCCCTTTCTACTGGTGTTGTTGCTCTGCTATCTTGATATGTAACAAAATGAGCAGCAGATTTCATGTCATTTTGTTATAGGGGAAAACAAAACACATTTGCCATTATAAAATGACTGCCCAGTTGTTGCCCGCAAAACAGTCTGGCAATCTGTATTTAATCAATTTTATTGAATTTGTTCTACATTACAATCAGTTCATTATTGTCATTATCCTAGAAGATCGCTCTGTTCATGAAAGGTATTTAACCATCCATAACCTCTTGGCACTATTGCCAGAAATGCTGTTACACGGATGCCAAGAGCCATATTGGCTGGTGCAGAGCATAAGCAATATGTTATCATGTTTAATTGCTTCTCGGTATATACCATTAGTAGCCACAGTAACACTATTGAATTGCATAATTGATATAAAATTACTTGTTTGTAGTATTTTTGTTAGAATATTATCCTCTCTCACTTACTTTAACTTGGTTACCTCCAGCTGGAAGACCAAAGAAACACAGCAACAGGAGAAGCTGTGAACAGAGAGTTGTAAACAGAAAAAATGGCACGGGACTTGCTTTTGTTGAGGAAGGAGACACCCTTCCTTTTTGGGGTAAGTAAATTTGATTGTTTGGCTAGTGTTTGAATTTACCTTAGTTGAAGTTTATAGCATCTGGGGTTTGACTGCAGTTTGTGGTGCACATAGAAGTTTGGGGAAGCATGGAAGAAGAGAAAAACTGTAGCTAGTCCAACTAGAAGAGAAGAAGAAACAAAGAAGGGGAGCCCAAGAAGGATCGAAGAGAGTAGACAAAAGAACAGCAGACAAAATGGCCTAGACAAACAGAGACTAGAAGAGAGAGAACGAGAGATTCACACCAATAGAATAAAATAGCACTTCTATTTGATTGGGGACTCCCTGTCAAGAAAAATAAAGCAGACATGTCACCAAAGTGTATGCAGAAATAGAAGGGATTGTTGTCTGCCAGGAGGAAGGCTATATGATGTAGATATGCAGCAGAAAAGGATCAGGAAAGAACATATTGATTGTCCTTCACTTCAAAACAAATGACACAGCTAGCTTTGTGGTGAAACAGTAATGACTATGACAAGCTGGGTGTGTACAGAAAAATGGAGGCTCAAATGACCAGCAGTGTCCCTAGAAAGGAAGATGGATTCTGTCATATAATAATTAAAATCATCAGATGGCTTAAAGCTGTCTGCTATGAGGAAGGCTCTGAGATTCCTAAAAAATGGCTCTTCTCAATAGAAGAGCTTCATCTTAGCATACTGGATAACAGCCCTCCGAGGCCAGCGTGACTGTTAAGCAGAACTTTAAGAAGTTAAGGCAAATTAATTTTAAGAAGTTAGTTTTAAGAAACTGGGCAAGTTAGTTTTCAAACCTGGTGTTAATACACATGTAAACTATGATTCAGCAGTGGATGAAGGAATGTTGGTGGGCATAAGTATGAGTAGCAAAGAGAAAGAAGGCTCATAGTCTCCAAGCTGAAAATCTGGATACATCTTAGTAGATGACCGCAAGGCAAAAAAGCACCCCAAAAGCTCAATGTCTCCAAATTGAAACAGGAGAATGTGAAACAGGCATTTATTGAAGAATTGTGCAGTCAACTCGTAACAACTGATGTAAACTCAAATAACATTTAGGAAAATTAGGCATCCTTCAGAGACACTGTCTACATGGGTTCATCCAATACTCTCAGTTCCACCACATGTAAACATCAAGACTGGTTTGATGAAAAGGATACTGATATAGGGAGACTACTGAATGAGAAACATTGGCTCCATAAGGCCTGCTTAGAAGGCAGCACTTCAACATCTAAGAAGGCAGCCTTCAATAACATCAAGAGGACTGTCCAATGCAAACTCAGAGAGGTGCAAAACTCATGGCTGAGCAACAAGGCAGATGAGATTCTGTCCTACGCAGAAAGAAATAATACGAAGAATTTATATGATGCTGTGAGGACAATCTATGGGCCACGGTCATCAGGAACATCTCTAATACTGTGTGCTGATGGCACCACACTGCTCATTGATAAAGGAAAGATATTGCAGAGATGGGCAGAACGCTTTAACAGCATCCTCAATCAACAGTCATCTGTTAGTAAGGAGGCAACTGATCAGCTGCCCCAGGTAGACATTAACATACCTCTTGCTGATCCTCCAGTGCTGACTGAGACTGTGAAAACAATTAACTTGCTGTCAAATGGGAAACACCTGGAGCAGATGCTATACCAGAAGAGGTCTACAAGGCTGCAGGCTCGCACATGGCTTTGAAACTGACTGAACTCTTCCAGTCAATGTGAACTCAAGGTGCTATACCCCAGGAGTACAAGGATGCATCCATCGTCCACTTGTACAAGCAGAAGGGCAATAGACAACCCTGCAATCAGGGCATCTCCTTGCTGTCAATAGCCAGTAAAATCCTCGCCAGAATTTTGTTGAATCACTTTGTGCAACACGTTGAACAAGGGCTCTTGCCTGAGAGTCAGTGTGGTTTCAGGAAAGGACGTGAGATCATAGACATGGTGTTTGTAGCTTGTCAACTTTGAGAGAAATGCCAGGAACAGAACTTCAACTTGCACATGACTTTCACTGACCTGACAAAATCATTTGATACAGTCAGTCGGAAGGGCCTTTGGAAGATCATAGCAAAATTCAGTTGCCTGGAGAAACTCATAGCAATGGTTCGACAATTCCATGATGGCATGCTCGCTCATACTGTGGATGATGTTGAGTCATCTGATCCATTCCCAGTCACCAATAGAGTCAAGCACAGCTGTTTGTTGGCCCCAACCCTCTTCAGTATGATATTCTCTGCCAGGCTTACAACTTCCTTTCCTGACTGTGACACCGAGATTATCATCAGTTACTGGACTGATGGCAAATTCTTCAATTTGAGGAGACTACAGTCAAAGACAAAGTTACAGGTAATGAATGTTTGTGATCTTCTGTTTGCTGATGACTGTTTTCTGAATGGCAAATCTGAGTCTGATATGCAACCGAGTATGGACCATTTCTCTTCAGCTTATGACAACTTTGGTCTCACAATCAACACTAAGACGACAGAATTGACGCACCAGCCTTCATCAGAAAAGCCTTACGTAGTGAATGGCCACAGCCTCCAAGCGATGGAAAAATTCATCTATCTTGACAGTACACTATCACGTGCAGTTCACATCAATGATGAAAACAATGCCAGAATTGCTGAGGCAGGAGTGGCCTTTGGCAGACTACGAGCAAATGTGTGGGAGCACAGAGGCACGAATCAACAAACAAAATTGAAAGTCTACAAAGCCATTGTGTTGCCAAACCTTATGTATGCATGTGAAACCTGGACAGTATATAGATGCCATGCTACGAAGCTGAACAACTTTCACATGTCTGAGGAACCTGATGAGGGTAAGATGGCAAGACAAGGTCCCTGACACTGAGGTTCTAACTTTGACAAATTGATGAGGCAGAGCAGAAGCACAAACAGTCCAAATCTCACAACAGCAGCATGTCCAATGTTGATCAAGCAACCCAAAGTGGCATCTCTTGCTCAGTGTGCAAGCACAAATTGGCCTGATCAGCCATTCACATATTCACAGAAACCAAACTAACCACTGATGTCATGGTCATCTTCGAATTCAAAGGACAAACAACAACTAATTAATGTTCATTGTGTCAGTTTGCTGCATCACCTTCTATGCTTCAAAGTTGGCAGTGTTTTAATTACAGTACTTGCTTAATGACTATTCAGAGAACAATGACTGACATCTTCAAAGGAGTCCAAAGGAGTTATGTTACCAACTCCCAGTGATTTTCAATAAGAAAAGGAGTCTGGAACCTATAGAATCATAGAAATTTAGGGTTGGGAGGGACCTCAGGAGGTCATCTAGTCTAACTCCCTGCAGGACTATCCCCAACTAGATCATCCCAGCCAAACCTTGGTCTAGCCAAGTTTTGAAAACCTCCAAGGATGGAGCTTCCTGGGTAGCCTCTCCAGTGTTTTACTACCCTCCTAGTGAGAGAATTCTTCCTAATATCTAAGCTAAACTTCTGCTGAGACTCTCATGCAAATCCTAGAATTAAATGGTGGACCATGATCTGCTCTGAGCGGAATCATAAGCCCGAAACAAATTTCAGGATTATCTATTTGACACACACTTTGACCAGTATTTTACTCATCCTAGTTATCATCTGTATGCTTTCTGCAGTACAATAAATTCAACCTGCCATTAGCAGTTCATTGCAGTGATAATGGTGATCAGACCCCCACAAACTTCCACCCCTGACATAAGCTCTTTGAATCCTAACTAGTTCAATACTTGAACAGCTGCACTGTTTTGGGGGCTTCCTATGGCTTTAAGCTTGAGTTGGAGAATTTTGCCCTATATTATTATTTGTCTGCAACTACAATTTAAGACTGTTATTTTATAATTCAACATTTCCCCCTAATCCAAAATCCACTGAGCATCATTAATCAAAAGTACATTTCATTTGTATTTTGTCATTACTTCTCAGAGCAAAAATGATTCCTACTGCAGTGCCAGAATTTCTGGTTGCAATAGTAGCACTCCAGATCTCTATCACGGTGCTATCAACTAAGGTCACCTGCAGTTGAACTATTAAGCCTGGTAATGGGTTTCTTCCTACTTAAGGTACCTGACACTGTTTTTGTAATTCATTTCTCAAAAAAGTTAGAGCATCCTGACAATTTACTACTGACATTCCCTAAGCTTTTCTAACTAAAGCCCACACAGACCATTTCATATCTTGGCTTCATTGTACGTTGAGAAGTGATTCATTTGGGCCCTGATTCAGCAAAGTGTTTAAGTGAATGCATCCTCTTAAGCAAATGCTAATTCCCGTTGACACATTATGTGGTTTGCTGGTTCCAGGCCCACATATGTGTATGTAATATGTTGGTATTGAAAATTAGCCAGTCAACCCTTTGGCCTATACAGTCTATTAGCTATATAAAAAAGTTCCTTTTGACTATGTAGTTAAATATATATATGTATATAATTTTGCTATTTGAATCAATAGCACTGAGCACCAGCATCATCCAAGAGGATAACTTGGCTTCACTTGTGTTGGGAACAAAGGGAAGTCATGGCTATTGTGAAAAAGGGAGTCTTTTTCTAACAGAAGCCTAAAGCTTTTCTTCCACTTACAACAATAAGAGATGGATTTTTTTCCCCGCAAAAGGTTAATTTTCTGTAGAATGGTCTATACAAGAACCTTTGTCAGTCTTCACCAACCCCTCCCCCCCCTTCCTTTTCAGATATGAGTAATTATGACCAAACTATAATTACTCCTAAAAATAATTAAATATGGATTATAACAAGTTATAAAAGTCTGTATTCTTTTAAGACTGTTCAGAAGAAATGGCCTAAAATTTGGTGCCAAAGGAAATTATTTGTATTTAACATTAACTATATTATTTGTAAAATATAAGAAAAGGAAACAGCATAATTCTGAGGAGGATACGCTGTATTTTCACAAATAAACTGAATAGGAGATTTAAGGGTAAAACTCAGCTCAGCCCTCACCAAGATCTATGTTCCCCTATTATCCATTATCAAAATGCAGCATCTGACAAATCATAGATATGTGTTGGTTAGTGTCTTTGGTCACATAATGCAATTAGCAATTCTGTATCCTGGCTGCTCCAAAAGTTCATTGAAGGTGAGTTTTTCCTATATGCCGTAGTGGCGCAAAATTCTGTGAAGTCGGAGAACAAACTCGTTTTCTATGAAGCACGCACACTTGATTTAAAGTATTAGATTTTTGCTGTATAGAAAGTATAGATAGAGACCTTTGTGCTTTAAATATACTACTTTTGTCTATGTTTCTGAATGTTATTCATCTTCATCTCTGATGACTGTGATGAATTTATCATGAATACTTTTCTTTTAATTCATGAAAAAATTATCTTTAAAACTTTTTTATATTTTCCCAAAGTTAAAAGAAAACTGTAGTTTGGGTTGCAACTTGCCAACTTGAGATTTCATTTCAAGGGCTGGAATAACAAAAGAAAACCTTCTTATACTACACCAGGTGCTCTTCCTTCATCAAATTGTTAAAAAACACATAGAACATATGTTTTCCATTGTTCACTGCATAATCTGATGATACAGACATCCAGCATGGCTACATTCTTAGTGGAAATGAGAGAGCATGAAATATTCATGAGCTAAACTGTTTGTGATTATTAAATAAATCTGAATCTTGTGGGTTATTTGCTCTTTTATCTCCTAAGGGGGGGGGGAGAGGGAGTGGGAGGGAAGCAAAAAGTAAACTGAGTAGTAGTCATGTGAACGTTTTCAAGATATATGCATAAAATCAGCGTGATAAAAGTATAAAAATCATGCCTGAAAGTAGGAAAGAGTCCCAAATAAGCAGCAGAATAAAAGAAATGGAAATTCTAAATGGAGAAGAGTAATAATAAATGACATACGACTAGTCATTAGAGGATTTTGAATAACTTTAAGACATTCTCTCTCACCTGTCATGATACCACTTTTAAATTATGATGTCATCTGGCAAAGAGCCATCTTTTTAGCTAGGGATAGAAGTTACACACAAACTGGTTTAGGTGATCAGAAACTGGTTTAAACCTGTAACAGAACAGAAGTTCAGTGCATTTAAACCAGTTTCAAAATAAGATAAATCTGGTTGAATGTAGTATCAGAATTAACTGATTTAGGTCAAACCAGTTTATGAAACTTTTGTTCCAGGCCACTTCCTGGTTCAAGTCAAATCACAGTCCCCCAGCATCCCAGCATGCTTTTCAGCCCTGAACTGGTCTGTGGTGTCTGCTCCAGAGATCAGGGCTGGCCTAGTTGAACCAGTGAGGGCTGGCTTATTGGCAGTTCACTGCCCTCCCAGGCAAACCCCAGCTGGGCTCTGGGGCCAGGGTGGGGGGTTAAACTCACCTTCCCTAGAGTACAGAGCTGGCTTAATTAGTGCTGGCTGTGACTGTGGACTAGAAATCCTAGAGGAACCTGGAAGCAGGAAGAGGAAGGGACGAGCAACCCTGCAGAGTTCTGTTGCTCTGATTCTGGACTGAAAATCCTAGACACCTCAGGGACAGCAGGAAGAGTAAGTGAACACAGCCCAGGCTGCATTTATAGTTCTTCAGTTTATAGTTTTTCAGAGAAAGAACTATTCTTGTTTAAGCTTTAATGAATTGAATGCCTTCTCCCCCTAGCACCCTGTGGCTTCTGGCTTTCGCCACTACAGGCATGTGTGGCTGGATTTCCTGAATCAAAAGTGAATGTGTGTTCATTTGCTTATTGGTTCAAACTCTGCAGCTAAACTAACCTGCAAAGACTGAATCAATTTGGCCTCGGGCATTTTGACTGCCTGCACTTAGCCATAAGGTCTGATGACCCAGGTGTTGTGGGAGAATAAGAAACCAAAAACCCACTGCAGAGAAGGAAGAAGAATATAGGTTGGGGAGTGTCCTTCTCAGCAGCTCAGAGGCAGAGAGGGATCTTGGAGTCATAATTGACTCCAAGATGAACATGAGCCGGCAGCATAACGAGGCCATCACCAAGGCCAATCACACCTTGTCGTGCATTAGCAGGTGCATGACTAATAGATCAAAGGAGGTGATGCTCCCCCTCTATGTGGCACTGGTCAGGCTGCAGTTAGAGTACTGTGTCCAGTTTTGGGCGCCACACTTCAAAAGGGACATGGAGAATCTGGAGAGGATCCAGAGGAGGGCCACTCACATGATTAGTGGCCTTCGGGAAAGACCCTATGGGAGGGGGGAGGTTGAGAGAGCTGAATCTCTTCAGCCTTCACAAGAGACGGCTGAGGGGAGAGCTTGTGGCCGCCTATAAATTTATTAGGGGAGGTCAATGGGGAATAGGTGACACACTGTTTACTAGGGCACCCCAGGGAGTGACTAGGAATAACGGGTGTAAACTAGTCGAGAGTGGATTTAGGTAGATATTAGGAAGAAGTTTTTCACAGTAAGGGTGGCCAGGATCTGGAATGGACTTCCAAGAGAGGTGGTGCTTTCACCTAGCTTGGATGTCTTCAAGAAGAGGCTAGATAGTCACCTGGCTGGGGTCATCTGACCTCGGTCCTCTTTCCTGCCAAGGGCAGGGGGTCGGACACAATGATCCATTGTGGTCCCTTCTGACTCTACAATCTGTGAATCTATGGAAGAAATTGCATGGATGCAATAATTGAAGGAATGATTATAAAGGACTTGGAATTAGACTACTTTGTCAGAGAAAGACCTGGGATTTTATTCAGGTGGATTGTTAGCCTCTCAGCAGTTCCAAAAAATAATGCTTTGATATTGCACAAAATTAGGTGGTGTTTCCTTACCTACTGAAATTAAGGCACTAAAACGTAATGGAGAGGTTCAAAAGCCATGATTTCACCCGATCAAATCTATACTACCCGAGTACCCATGAAACATTCATACAAACTCTCAAGCCTTTATTTCAGTATTTGGAGATCTCAAGCATTAAATACAGGAAGGATTTTCTCTAGATTAACTCTTCTTTGGAGGCCCCAAAATTCTGGTCAGATTTGGGAAGTCCCCCAGACACTAGATAGGGAGAAATGTCTTAGTAGTATAGACCATTTGTACATACCATGGGGGTTTTCTTTGGTTTAATTCTCCCTAAATTGAAGCAGTGGGTTTTTCAAAACACTGCTTCAATTTAAGGCAAAGTAAACACCCATAGTGTGTATACCAGGGTTGGGTCCGATCCTTATCTGCCTCTCCGGCAGCAGGGAGGGGAGGGTGAGCTGCTGGGGAGGCGAGTGGTCCCTGAGCTGAGGGGGAGTAGAGGGGGCTGGTGCTTTCCTCCGTGGTAGTAGCGGTGCCCCCAGGCGGCACCCACCCACAGGCACCCAACCTGGGCAGTCCCAGGGGGCACCACAGCCACAGAGGGAAGCATCAGGCCCTCATGCAGCTCAGGCAGGCAGGCAGGATCCAGGTAGGGAAAAAAAGAAAGATCAGGCTCGACGCTTTTTTCTTCCCCTTCAGTGGAGCCTGCTTGCGTGGGCTGCCGCTGGGCTGCCTGTACAGCCCCTGAGCTGCACAGGGCCCAGTGCTTTCCTCTGTAGCTGTAAGGTAGCAGACAAAAACACCTTGGACATGTTTTATTTTCCTGTGTCCCAAAGTCATTTAACATCCATTACGCCGCCGACCTTTGTAAACAGCCATGCCATTAAAGTGCATTATGCCACCAATATGTGTAAACAGCTGCACCATTAAAGTGGTGCAAAATGGCAGTAAGCCACTTCAAAGACCAAGTCTGTGGTGTGTACAAATGGCTTTAGGTGTTGCCTTGCTCATTTAACTTTTGTAACCCAAGTAAATAATTGTATTAAGATTTCTTATTTTAAGAATTATCTTAAGAACCACTCTTATATTCTTATATTAAAATTTCATGCAAGACCTAGACTATAAAAAGGCTTTAAAAGTTCTATCAAATCAGAGGAGTTAGCATATATCTTCCATGGGTATAAATTCCATTTCACACTCATTTTTAACAAGTGTGAACGCCACTTTGCATGCCACCTGTGCCAAGGGGACTATGTTTCTATGCTTTAAAATTAAGATTTTTTTTTCTTTAATTCTAAGGATGATGGCATTGTATCATCAGGCCCATGTCAAGTCCTTGCTGGTTCATAAACTCCAGCAAACATAAAGGTACCAGTCAAGACAGGCCCTTCAATACATTTTTAGTACTATATTGCATTCACATGTAAAATAGACAGTGGCAAGATCCATTACCCCTTGAAGGAACACGTAATAAAAGGAAACAAAACAGATCAAACAACCCTGCTATCGCTTTTACTTAAGGAGAAACAGTCATTGAGGGAAGTTCTTCTTTTTCCTTTCTGTATGGGTTTGGCTTAATTACTTCTCAAACTTCCTGCTCCACTGAGACGTCTTTGATGACTAACGTTGTCCCTTTTCCTACTCTGCATTTAATCATTTATTTCAGTATAAAATAAACACAGAGTGACATTAATGCTCCTGAAAAAGGAGTGATCTCTATTTTGGCATGGCAGAATTCTACACCAACGTTACCATCATATTGCATTGGTGCGAACGAATGGTCAAGGGTCTGGAGCCTCAAGGGGTTTTAAGGTGAACGGGAATACCAAAATACCACTACGGATCTCAGCCAAGGTCTATGGAGTACAATATTACTCCAAGCACACAGCATGGTAGGATCCTTGTGCGTTACACCAACTAAAGACATTTAACCCTTTCACTGCTACACCACACAAACCATGCATCTCCTTTAGGTATACACAGCCAAATTTGGAAAATGTACATTTGGTGACTATTCATTTGTCATCCTGATAAATAAACAGGGCTTGTGGCAGTCCTTGTAAAATCTCCTCGTGGTTTCACCAAAACATCCCTCTTTTCTCATTTTCTCATTTAAAGATAGATCTTCTACCTGGCAGGTGTGTTGGCTGCACTGTGTATTCAGCAATAATTATCTTGGAAATACTCAACCCCATACTGTTCCAGCACCTGGGAGGGATTCTGCTGAATGCCCACATTAGCTTGCATCTCTGAAAGAAACACCTGTTTTTGACATTTGAAAGACACTAGTGCAACGCCACGGGCAGAACTGTATTTGCAAGTGTCAACGTCTCTCTCTGACTTCCTGTGCCACGCTGTTTGTCTTTCTATAGTGTGGGTTTTGTCTCCTTCTGTGTGCTCTTTTCTTTTTTCTTCCAAATTTATCTTTGATTTCATTTGGTGACATATTACCTTGCTTCCCTCTCTGTTCCAAGGTTCTTTCCTCATTTCTGCCTCCAGATACTGGTTTTGGTCTGCAACAAAATTTGATTTTAGAACAAGATGCACATTTTCATTGAGAAAACAACTTATTTTATCACACAGAAGCTTCCTGTAATACAGAGGATATTCCCCACCTGCCAGAATCACCTTTTCTTTTTTTAAAAACCTGAATGTGTCACCTTTCTCAACACAAGCAAAACCCCTGAGGGCGTTCTTTGTTTCCTTGTGAGCAAAGATTTTATTTTCATACACAACTTTGATACTGGAAAAAAGAGCATAACACTCAGATAAAAGGAATAGGTGCTGAAGTACTTAACATTTGTTAAGCAGCACTTTCCTTTTCCATTGGCAAAAATGAATATAGGCCAAAAAGCAATTTTAAAGGAGCAAAAGTGATGAACTACAAAATCTGGGCAGGTGTTTTAAAGAACCCAGTACCCAACAATTTCCATTTCCCACTCTATTCTTCACTGACGTGTCTGCCTACTCCCCAGGGACCGAGGCACCATGATAAGTGTCTTTTTAAAAGTACTTGGCGGCCAGTCAGAAGCCTGAAGCAGTGGTAAAGACTTAAAAAGTTTGCAGCACCCAGCAGCATCATTGTTCTCCGGATGAACATTTGCTCCTGTCCTCGATAAGCGTTGTTCAAAATCTGGCCACTGTATTTAGGTGCCTAAAATGGGAGTTGAGCTCTTTTGAAAACCTGGCTCACAGGCGATGAATAGCTCTTTACAACTTCACAATCCTCCACAACTTATCAATGGGGCCAAGCCACAAGTCTCAGCTCGTCTCAAGCAGTCGTGCACGGGAGCAACAAAAAATTAGTTTAACTCCTTTGGTATTTACATAAAGGTGGAAGACCAGAGGCTGAGCTGAGCAGCAATCACACACTGACAGCCCTTCATGGCTATTGGTGCCTGAGCTAGCTATATTACAGCAAATGCAGGTATGCCCGCATATGCTGGAATAACTTTGAACTGAGGTGTGACTCAGGAGAAAGTTGATTTGACTGCTAGGGAAAAAAAAAAAGAAAACGCAGAATGAATGCTAAAAACTCATCTTTAATTTTCTCTGCCATTCTGTTGCTGCTGAAGAACCACTGCTATTATTGCATACATGGATAAGGAACAAGCAGGGAATGTTCCTGTGACTCTATTGTGAAGGGAAACAAAGACTATGGCTCTGGTTCAATCACAGACTATGTTGCAGAGGAGATGTTGGTGCCAATAGCTTAATCTTTCTTTCTGTGCTATAGCTTTGGATAATTCCTACTGAAATAGCTAGGAAATACAATATCAAACTCCTGTGTGCCAGATATCACCACTAATGATCCATCTGCAGAATACGTTACTCGCTTCATTTAAGGTTAATTTGAAGAGGAGGGGGATTCATTAGGGACAGTCTACAGTACAGTGACATTAATTAGCTTTGCCTCTGACTTGCGAGCTTGGCAAAGTTAGTAATCTGCCTCTCCAAAGGTAAATTCTCAACGTCCTTACAGGTTTTAGATGTAATTTGGGCTCCAGGTGCACCAGGAAAGTGTCAGAGTGGCTGGGCACTTGATTGATGCTCGCCTTGAGCAGGGCTAGGTGCACCCTTTCCCAGAACAACACCTTTAAAAATACAGCTAGTGCTTTCTTGATCACAAGACTCTTGCTGCCAGTGAGTGCACTAGGATGAGCAGGGACAAGGGCAAACTATGCCTCCTTTCGCTGTGGTTGTGGACATAGGTGTTAGCGTTCCCTCCATTCACTGCAGTAATGAAGGCAAGGAACTTCTGGTAATGTCTCCCTTGTAGTGTTCTTGCTTAGGAATCACAATAGTTTGGTTCAATTATTAAGGAGCATCTGTTGTTGAAGCCATGAACAACATTGTTTTGTTTTCTATACCATATTCCTTAGAAGCCTTTGACTAGTTAGTGCTTGTTAATCTGCCTTATGGGACCAAGACATAAGAGAGGGAAATAGAAACAATCAGAAAGTCAGGAAGGTGCAAACATGTTAGTCATAGCCTTCAAAGAAATATGTACTGCTCCTGAAACAAAGAATCACTGCACAATAAATTACACAGGGATTTGACAGATGAAGTCTTGTTTAGTGGCAAGTATACATGACAACAACAGTTAATGGCCTGAAAGAAATAACTGAGGTAAGCAGAAATTTCAGTGAATCTCAATCAAATCCAACATATCCCAGCCCATGTTTTATCCATTGGTGACTGGTGAAGTTGAATAAACTCTACTCAGTTTTGTGTTTTCCCATGAGTCTGACAGCGTGGGGAGAATTCATGGCACTAAGTACCCGTGTAGAGCTCCTGGAGGCTGACTGCAAGCAAGTTAAAGTGCAGATGCAGACAAGTACTCAAGCAGGAAGAAATGGGCTACAACTAAAATGAATTTTATTAGGTAAAGTGGTTGCAGAGCAGTGATTCTGATGTGGAATTAAATGTCCTGATGACTCTCTCTTTGTAACTATGTGCTATTTGCCACTTCCTTTCTCTTTCTCTCCCATTTCTTACCCTCTGTCACTGTCAGAGCTGATCAGTTTTCGATACCAGGCCAGTTTTTACATCAAACTTTTTTTCCTAAGGAAAAAAAAATTGTGTTCTGTTTTGTTTTCCAGGCAAAAGTGAATGTTTCTTAGACTCACAGAAAATTAGGGCTGGAAGGGACCTCAGCTGGTTATCGAGCCCAATCACTGCTCAAAGTAGGAGCACCCCCAACTCTATCATCCTTTGTCTACCTAGTTTTTAAAAATCTCTAAGGATGGAGACTCCATAACCTCCCTGTGTAACCTGTTCCAGTGCTTTATTACCCTCCTAGTGAGAAAGTTTTTCTTAATGTCTCACCTAAACTTCCCTCCAAGATGCCATTGAAATTTTCCAAGTTCTCCTCTTAGAAGATATTTTACAGCCCCCAAACTGAAGAACTTGGATAAAAATAATAGTTAAAAATGTTTTACATTCATTATTGCTTTCAGGAACAAAAGGCCTTGTCTCTGCACTAGCACCCTGTTGCACTCAGTGGTAACACATGCTGCCTTGAGGTATGTAGACTTTCCTGAGTATCTCCAAGAGCACTTGAGGCCCAGTCCTGCCACCCTTATTTATGCATATTGCCATTGATTTAAGCAACGAGGGAGGAAAACAGGACCAGACCCCTATAGACATACAGTTCAATTACTATTGTTATTTGTAACTGTAGTTCCTAAAGGCCCAAACACGATCAAAGATCTTCAAGAGAAGGCTGGATGGAAACCTTGCTGGGGTCACCTGACCCCAGGTGTCTTTCCTGCTTGGTGCAAGGCGTCTGGACCCGATGATCTTCTGAGGTCCCTTCCAGCCCCTAACCATCTATGAATCTAAAGATGCATTGCCCTGGATATTGTGCCAACATGTTTATTCAGTCCCCGCTCAAGAGCATACCCTTTAAAAAGTGTGTTGCCTTTCTTAGGGGGCAGCAGGAAAAAATCACTATCTTTAAAAAGTTTTATCACCCCCTTCAGGTCCATCAGCCCTGTGTGCTAATGCCTTTTGGATCTGATAATTTTGAGAATTTGTTTCCCACTTGCCATGACCACCACTGCAGCTTCCAGCTTGTGCCAGTCCACATCTCATAGTAGGAAAAACCAACAGCAACACCAGAGGCAGGAAGAGCATCACTAGAATTTATGTTTAAAGAAATGCTCATAGTCCTGGTGTTTCTAAAATAGCGAGGGGGTGTTTCATTTAGGGCAGAGTCGGATGGCCTTGTGGCCCATATTCCAGCCCCAAAGAACTGGAGAGAGAGAAAAAATGTGGCATCCAAATGGACAGCTGGGTAATAGTTCAAGATCTCAGACATGTCATCTGTCATATATACACTGCCTTAAAGGCAGACACTTGATCCCATTTGCTTTTGTGTAAAGGATTGGAGACATCTGGTGGCCAGCTCGATTAAACACAGGTGGTTAGTGCTGTGAGATCTCTCTGGAGATAAGGCTATTCCTACATGTAGAAAAAACGTAGTTTCTTTATGTATTCACTTGGCTGACTGGGCTAGAAAATAATATTCCAAGGTTGAAAGTAGCAGCCTAAATCTTGAGGGATTTAGTAAATCATCCACTAGCATGGATGTTAGTTTTGATCTAGCAAGACTTAAGTGATGCTACTCACACATGCCCAGTTGTCTTATCTGAATGAAAGTCTGCAGGATCGAGACTTGTTTTTGCATATTCCCCATTCTAATTCACAAGTTAATTACTATACACCTGGCATTGATACTGATGTCCTGAAAAGACAGGTCCCAGGGTACTGAAACGATCATACTTTGGGCTAATATTCAACAGTCACATCATCCAAATACACCAATGCTGACAAAATCATGATGATAAGAAAGTGTGAAATTCTGAAGTTAGATTACTGGATTAAAAAACAAAAACAAACCAACTTTCAACTCATGACAACATAAACCATAGGCTGGTGCACAAAAAAGTTTTGATTTTATGAAGCTAGTTCTTCAATGCATTCCTCTTTATTACAAAGGTATCTTAATAAAATGCAAAAATCAAGATTTTTTTTTTAAATGGGGGGGGGGGGGGCCAAATTTGGCTTCCTAAAATGTATATCAAAAGACCAAAGAAATCACCATATTTTCAATAGTTCAACTGTTCTAGCAGATTTCACTGATTTCTCAGTACTTTTGGAAATCAGCCCACTTGTTTCAACATTGTGAGGGTTTATGAACCCTCTCCACGCTTGCCAATAGATATTTGAGAAAGGATACTGCAGGTTTTTCCATTTTCCCTCCCAACAGCCCCTCACTCAAGCTAGCTGGAGGGGTCAGTATTGAACTGAATGGAAATGGAAAGAATGGGGTAATTCACAATACCAGCAAACAAACAGGAAGAGACTAAACAAAAGACTAAATAGATGGACAATTAAAACTTCCACTTATTGAAGCAAAACCCCATCCTGTAACTAATGATAGGCTCATCAACACATCTGTCATCCTCAATAAATAACTCTTCAGAAGTAAGCTTCAATGCATGAATGATGCGTGCTCGTGGAGGCTGGGGGGACATGGCGACTGCCTGCAGGTGGCAGCCGCGGTGGCGTGACAGCAGAGACCGGGGAGCTCCCGTAGGTGTCCACAGCAATGTTGGTGGCAGTGGGGGGAGGGAGTGAGCATCGAGCGGCGGTTGGTGACCACCTGCAGACACTGCCAGCAGTGTCAGTGGTGATCAGCGGTGATCAGCGGTGATCAGTGACCACCCGCAGATGCCGCCAGCAGTGTCGGCAGCGAGGGGGGTGGGGGTGGTGAGCAGCAACTGCCTGCAGGTGCCCCTGGCAGCATCAGCGGCACTTATTCATAGATGCTAGTGTCGGAAGGGACCTCAAGGGATCATCAAGTCTGACCCCCTGCCAGTGGCAGGAAAAAGTGCTGGGGTCATGTGACCCCAGCCAGGTGCCTGTCCAGTCTCTTCTTGAAGATCCCCAAGGTAGGGGACAGCACCACCTCCCTTGGAAGCCCATTTCCAGATTGTGGCAGCCCTAACTGTGAAAAAGTTCTTTCTTGTGTCCAATCTAAACCTACTCTGCATCAACCTGGGGCCATTGTTTCTGGTTATTCCAAGGGATGCTCTGGTAAACAGAGCATCTCCTATTTCCTGCTGCCCCCTCGGTGAATTTATATACTGCCACAAGATCCCACCTCAGCCTTCTCTTGCAGAGGCTGAAAAAGTCCAGGTCCCTCAGCCTTTCCTCATAAGGCCTTCCCTGCAGGCCTCTAACCATATGAGTGGCCTTCCTCTGGACCCTCTCAAGGTTGTCCACATCCTTCTTGAATTACAGTACTCTAGCTGCAGCTTCTTGAATTACAGTACTCTAGCTGCAGCCTGACCAGTGCTGCATAGAGAGGAAACATCACCTCCCTGGACCTGTTCGTGATGCACCTACTAATGCATGACAAAGTGCAGTTAGCTCTGCTAATTGCTTCATCGTGTTGACAACTCATATTCATCTTGGAGTCGATAACAACTCCGAGATCTCCTTCTGCTGCTGTGCTGCTGAGGTGGTCACCCCCCAGCCTATAGTTGTGCTGGTGATTCCCTCTCCCTTAGTGCAGCACCTCGAACTTATCCTTGTTGAACTGCATCCTATTTTTCTCTGCCCACTTCTCTAACCTGTCCAGGTCTGCCTGGATTTAGTTTCTTCCCATCAGTGTGTTCGCTTCACCCCCTAGTTTGAGGTCATCTGTGAACTTGAACAGAGTGCCTTCCATGCCCTCATCCAGGTCACTGATAAAGATATTAAACAGCACCGGCCCAAGGACCAAGCCTTGGGGGACCCCACTGACTTGATGATCACTATCCCCTAGGTTGCCTTGTACCTGCAGATCCCTCACCAGGTCATCCCCTGTAGCCAGCACCAAGTCCAGTAAGGCGTTCCCCCTAGTGGGATTGTATACCTCCTGCATCAGGTGAAGCTTTTGTATGCAGGTGAAGAACCTACATGACCGATTAGTTCTGGCTGACTGATCCTCCCAGCAGATGTCAGGGTAGTTTAGGTCACCCATGACAACCATATCTCTCGACCATTCTCTGTGAGCTGCCCAGAGAATTCCAAGTCTAGCTCATCCTCCTGGTGTGGCAGTCGATAGTAGACCCCCACTACCAAGTCCCTTTCCCCTCATCCCCCTTGTATCCTAACCCACAGTACCTCAGTTTGGCCCTCCTCTGATCTCATCGTGATTATAGAAGATGTATATTGCTCCTTAACATAGAAAGCAACACCCCCCGCCACTTTTTTCCCCACTCTATCCCATCTGTGCAACCTATAACCTTCAACACCTACCACCGAATCATGAGTAGGGTTCAGTTAATCCAACCAGATCAAAGTTGTTGCTTGCAAGCAAGAGTGCAAGTTCCTCCTCCTGGTTCCCCATGCTTCTAGCATTAGTGTAGAGAAATTTAAGCTGCCCACAGTGGGTGCCCTTGGTACCCACTTATCCTGATGTCTATTGGGCCTCTTAGTGCTTACCTGGGCTGATCCATCGCATAGCTCATGGTTCTCTGAATGTAGGTTCTTGTTGTCCACTGCATCCCCATCCCCATCCCCCAAAAAACCTAGTTTAAAGCCCTTCATAGGAGATCAGCCAAGCTATAAGAGAACAGACTCTTACCTTTAGAAGAAAGATGAAGACCATCTCATCCCAGGATACCTCTCTCATAGAAATGCTTGTGTCAGGGGTGCACCACCAATCTCAGGGGGTGCACATGCACCCAAGTATACCCCCTACGCATCTCCAATGCTTCAATGTCAGTTATGATGGGGTATGAGAACCTACCTGCAAGTTACTGGTTTAGAAACAATATTGCTGCCAATTGAGTCAAACTGACAATGGTAGATATCCTAACTCCTCTCTCATATTCGCTGTTGCAAGCAGCTAAGAAGATTGCCTTTATTTTCAGTCTAGGGTACTGAATGCTTACATACCCTAGCTGAGTTTAAACCATGTACAGGAGAGGGCATCTCTTACCAGACTACAGAAAATAATCTAATGCTCTAATACTTAAAACATTTTTTCAAAGGGGTCATAACCCAAACTCTATTTATGCAAATGCAACAGAACATGCTGGTCCACAATTTATGTCCATCTAGGTTTCCACAGTGGCCAGCATGATGATTAAGAACATAAGAAGTGAAATACTTTGTGTGTCTACATATGCGCTTTAATGTGTAGTAGCCTATTTTACTGTGCATTAAAGCGTCATGTTAAAAATCATGGTAATATATTAATGCACAATAAAAATAGGTTACTGTACATTAAGCATCACTAAAAAAGTGTGCCCTTTCACTACTGCACACTAGGGCAGCCTAATGCACATTTATTTAGTACCTCACATTAGAGGTAATAAATTTAATGTGCAGTACTAAACGTGCATTAATGAACATTTAGACATGTCCACTGTATCTAGTTCAGTATCCCGTCTCAGACAGTGGTAGTAGTGGATGCCTTAGAGGAAGAGCATATGAACAGGGTATATCTAGAGTACTGGTCTTCAACCTTTTTAGAGACTTGAGGCACTCCTTGGAGAATGCCAGCTCTTTCTTTTCTCTTTTTTTTCCTCCAGAAAAAATAATAGAGAAGTTTTTCTGTTCCAAAGAACTCAGAAAGACCACAACTATGGATTTCTATTTGAAATCTCTGGGTTTATTTTGTGACTCATGTTTGCATGCGTAACAGTGCTAACTTGTATAGCATCCTGCATCACCCTTGAAAGACCTCAAGGCACCCTGGTTGAGAATCACTGATCTAGAGTAATCTATTATACCCTCCCTAGCATCCACCATCATTGAATGAGAAATGCGGCAGAACAGGCATGAATCAGGTAATCTCTTGTACACATTATGTCTCACCCAACTCACAAATAGCTATGAGATTGGCTAAATCCCTGAAGCATGACATTTAATATCCCTTCTGAAATCTTTTTTAATTATCCATCTCAGTTCCAGATATGCTTATTATCTATACATATGCCCAGCCCCCTTTTGAATTTCTCTAAGTAGTTGGCCTTGATTTTTTGTGCCAGTGAGTTCCACACACTGAACATGACCTCGGTGGGGAAAAGCGCTAGCTATTATGCTCTTGCACATGCTTTTTTGAGAACTCTTGTTGATAGCTGAATTAATAAACAGAAGATCAATTTATATACAAAAGTAGCTGTGCTCAAAAATGCAAAATTGAACACAAAAAGCCAAAGGCTGTGTTATAAAAATTTGATCCATGCTGTGCCCCATTATCCATCTGTCTCTCACTGTGGTACTGCCTCACCTCCCCCTTTAACCCTCAGCACCACCATTTCCTACCTGGCTTTCTATCTGAAGATTACTTCACACTCTACTCTCATAAAATGTTAACTGTTTAAGTGACTAACCATAGAAAATTAGGGTTGGAAGGGACCTCAGGAGGTCATCTAATCCAACCCCTTGCTCAAAGCAGGACCATCCCCAACTATCTCACCCCAGCCAAAGTTTTGTCTACCTGGGTCTTAAAAACCTTGTAGGGATGGAGATTCCACAACCTCTCTAGGTAGCCTGTTTCTGTGATTTACTGCTCTCCTATAGTCTGCTGCTTATTGCAGAACGTGTCCTTCTTAGCTAATGGGTTAATTGAGGAGATCTGCACACAACATTTTCCTCAGTCTGTTTTACATTAGTGTAATTAACCTTCAGTCCAGGACTGCAGACATGAGCAATTTGTTTTCACATGATCCTTCAACTGGGATTTTACATCCTGACTCTCTGACAAGCTACCAGAATTGCACCTTGAATTCTAGAACTGACAATACCTGCCTTTTATTAATTGCAGACTAGAGTTACCCATCTCCTTTTTTAATATAGGTTTTATTCAAAAATTAAAGATACAGAGTAAGAATCCTGGCATACAGAAGATGTTAAATGAACAAGTCTGACCAACAAGCTCTATTCAAAAAGAAGCAGGTGCTATTTACAACTCTACCCTGGGTAATTCACACTGTATAAAAGATCCGGAATGGTGCATTCACGTACTAAAAGCACCAAGTTCTTGGCAGAGACAGCTTGCAAGTCCTGGTACAGGATGTGGGGTAAAACCCAGGTGTGTATATCGGGGGAAGCCTGTGGCATAGGGCCTTGGGGAATTCTGGACAATGCCGATGCTAGTAGGCAGTCTCAGCAGAGCGTTGTAAGACATAGGTTAAGTCTATGCTGCATTCTGCTGTGTTATGTAGCAGTATCCAAACCAATTAAATAGTGAGCTCACTTGGGCACTGAAAGCAGTTCATTCACAGGCTAATTTACTCTGCTTCTTGGTGTGGGCTTTCCCTAAGTTGTGCCCTGAGCTATAGAGCTGCCCAAAATTGGGAGGACGTAAAGATGACTTAAATTTTCCTCCCCTAGGCTGAGGCCTTCATTCCACTTGCAGGAAGTCCAGAAAAATGCCCCCTCACTCCTGATCTTCATCCTGAACATTACCGTATTGCAGCTGGAGGGCTTTTAAAATTGTTCACTGTTCAGGGAAACGTTCTATTCATTTTTTATCCAACCTTGCAAATTCCCTTAAGCACCTCTCTGCATCTTTGAGGAGTTAAATACCTTCATAAATCTGGCCATTAGTGACTCTGATGGAGCTACACTGATTTATGCCAGCTGAGAATCTGCCCTAATACCTTAAACCAGTGGAAAGGAAATGACTGAGATAAAAATGGGCCATACAGGCTGTGGTACAAAAGGAGAGGAAACTGAACTCCAGAATGCTGGGCTTTTATTCTCATCTCTATTACTGACTGTATAACCTAAGGTGAAATAGCCTTGTTTCAAGGTCTAATTGTGTATATGTAACTACATATAAAGAATATTTAAAATTATTTATTTACCGGAAAGGGTGTTATAAGCTTCAAAAATTCCTATGGGTGCCTAGCTGTATCTTCAGGCACTTCAGGCATCTCCAGGCACCCCCAACCTTTGAAAAATGGGTCTAAAAGGTACTACATGGCAGCACTTAACATGAGTAATGTCTTTGGGTCTGTCCATTAGAAAGTGAGATTGCTAAATCAACAGCTCCATTTCCTTCAACGCTTAGCTCAAATTTGCCTAGAAAGTTGCAAAAACTTTTGATAGAACAAAGCCAGAATTGTGCCATTTTAGAGTTCTCTTGTTGCAGTTTTTGCCTTGCCTTAACTCAGCAGATTTTTGTGTTTTAAGTGGTGGCAAAATTAAGCGAGCCTAGTCGTCATGCTCTGAGACACAAGTTTAAGAGGAGAGAGTTTAAACTCTTTGATCTCCACTTATGTATATGAGGAAATGTGGTTGGATTCCCAACAACTGTATTCACCAGCTATATTATACAACCAAGCAGGTATATGAATACACTTGTTGCTCTATTAGCATCTGGTAGCTTCTGCAACAGAAGACAGGGAGACCCATCTTCTGTTGTATAGAAAATGCAGGTCCTATACATTTCAGCTCGATATTTTCATAAGAAGCCCACTTAGTGTGTTACTCAAAGCTGCACGTGGATTCCTTGATTGAGCAACACTTCCTCTCTATCTGTGTCACTTCCATCTCTGCCACATCTCCTTATGTATGAAAAACTATGCATAACATTTGCTCATCAGTTTAATAAATTAATTTGAACAGGAGGCAAGAAAAGACCTTTAATAGAAGCCTCTGAGTAAAAGGTTTATGAGCAACAGCAAATTAAAAGCGACTTGAAGTGCCATTGACCTGGACCTCCATTATAGACTGATTAGAAATCACTATATACTTGATATAGTCAAGGGTAGATGAAATTAAAAATCACAGAACAGCCATAGCTTAAGCAAGTAAAGGTCGCACAAGTAAAGAGGAACATTATTTCCACTCTGAGCCACAGGTGCAGCTCAGGAGAAGAGAATATGAAGTGAACATCAGCACAGTGAATATAGGCTAGTCAGGAATGCTATATTAGAAGAAGGGACATACTCCACAAGGGCAAGCTCTACACTACAGCAGTTGAAAGAAAATCCAGGGCTACCAACAAACAGGATTTTGCTTGAGTCAGTGTCTAACAAATAAGCTCAAGGAGAGAGAAAAAGCATAATACCGGAAAAGTCTGCTCCATAACTTTACTGTATCAACTTCACTTTTAGTCACTCAGGGTCGTGATATGTTGTGCAAAAGACGCTGGGGTGATGATGATGGGTGATCACCCATGAACGAGTAAGATCGTCTTCCAAGAATCTTAATGGTGAGTCTGCAGGTGGCTCCATAGCCCAGTTCTAGATCCACAGTCTCGTCGCAGTGAGGACAGGTGTTTCCAGGAGGGATGGGCCCTGTGACTCTGGGATATAAACAACTAACACAACACGGATCTGATTTGAAAACACATTAGATGTTCAGCTGTGCCCACAAACTGCATGCCCAATTGAGCACCTAATTTGCATATGCAGTTAAGGTAGTGTTAAATGCAAATTAGAAAGCATACTAATAAATGACCGTAAATGGACATTTGCAGATATAATTACTAAAGTGGCGCATGAGATTATAGTAATTGCACATGCAAATTAAGCAAGCAGTTATACAGCTAATGTGTTTACAAATCAGACCTTATAGATGTCCTTGTTTCCAAGCAATTTAAAGGGTGCTAGCACAGCTGATTGTGATATTTTGATTAACTTATTCAGCTTTTTTTTTTTTAATTTGGTCTGATGAGTGAATTATTCATGAACACATTTGTTGAATTATCAGTCCATCTCTGTAGCAGAACGGGTAACTTTAAAAATATTTATTTTAAAGCTTATTTGAAAAAATATCAAAACATTCATCTAGTGGATGATTTGCTGTTTATACCCCCAGCCAGCTGTAGGTAAAAGTACAAAAGCAGCAAGATGCTGCTGCTCCTTTGTCAGACTAATTCCTTTATCTCAGTGCCATCCTTGATCCACATGCCCTCTGATGCTAAACCCGGATTCTAAAAGGTAAGACAGGATGTTCATTCCTATCTGATTCAATATGAATCATGTGTCTCTGACCACACAATCAGCCTGCTTTCCAAAATAAACTACTGAATGACTGGCTCACAGTGTCAATGCTAAACTCCAGTGACAGATTTTAAAGTGAATTTGTATCTTACATCAGCAAATAATAATAAAAAAATAGTTAAGGAAATAGACACATTCATCATAGATTTCTTGTCAGATGAGATTAATTCAAGGTTGTCTGCATGTGCTATTGCATCTTCCAGTCCTGCTGCAGACTCTGCTTATTCTGTTTAGATAAGACCCAAAGAGAATACAAGGAAATAAATATTAATGGCGTCTTCTCTAATAAACACACAGGGGCAAATTTGCAAAGCAGTATGTGTTTCACCTATTTGAGCTGTGTGGATCTTAGAGATACTAATAGGAGCTTCCCAGCTACCTTCCTACATATTGCTTTGAAAATATACACTTGAATTTTCTAATCATCATTTGAAGAAATTGGCCCCAATCCCAGAGGCCCTTTGTAGCCCCAGTTCACAAATCACTTAAGCACATACTTGAAGATAAGTGTATGCTGAAATGCTTTTCTGAATCAAGACTAGTAAGTGGGACCCTCATGCACTTCAGTGGGAGATCTGCGGGCAGAGTACTTCCAAGGCTGAGCACAAAGACAATGCATTATTAAATTATTTAGCAGCCACTGATAATTACTCCACAAGGGCAAGCTGTACACTACAGCAGATATAAGAAAATCCAGGGCTACCAACAAACAGGATTTCACTTGAGCTAGTGGCCATTTCATATACTTATTTCATGCAATATTAAGAGAGCTGAATTGAGTAGCATATGCCGATGAACAAACTATAGACAAACCAAAGGTAAATTTTAACGTGGAAGGCTGTAACTTTTTTCATTTTCACGGGCACAAAAAGCAGTCTAGGCACAGTGGCACAGAGCTCTACACAGGCAGATTCACCTTGTTTCTTGGTGTAGGCATCCTCTACGTTATTCCTCAGGCTAAGAAGCTTCTCAAAATTGGGAGGACATAAAGATGACTTCAGCTCTGTTCCCCTAGAATAAGAGTCCTGTGTTGTACTTGTGTGAGGCCTAAAAACATTATTTTATACAATGACTTGGAAAATACTATGTTATTTGGGTGTGATCTTAAATGGCTTCCCTTCTAAAAACCAGAATTCAGATTGGTTTCAACCTTAGGATTCAGCTCAAATGAAAATCCTCACGTCCTCACGCATGAGACACAGTGCGAGTAAACAAGTAGCAGTGAAAAGGTAAGGTAGAGGTGCACCTTATAGATTTAGGAAAGTGTTATTTTGATTGGCCTATGCTTTGTTTTGTATCAGAAGAGCCTGGGGTGATAAATGGCAAAGTGCTGTCTCCTGTGCCAGTGGTTCACAATGTCACTGAAATACAAACTACAATGAGATTACAAGAAGATGCTATTCAGACTGTACCAAAGTCTTGGCACACAACATCTCCACTTAGTTTAGACCTTAAGAGCCTGATGCCAGAAATCCTGAGTGCATAACAAAAATGCTGCAGTTGAACAGAACTTATCCAGCCCATCATGGTGGGAGAGTCTATAAGGTGCACCTCCACCTTGTCTTCTGCCTGACTTCTGACTAACGTGGCTAACTGCCTCTCTCTGCTCAAGTGAGAATACTTAAGGTTTCTCCATCTTCCTCCATCTTATCTGTGTCCACCAGTTAGTTATCTCCCCGCCTTCTGCTTGCCTTCAGGGAATGGCCCTTTTGAGCTTCTCCCCATCCTGGAGCCCCGACCCCCAGCAGTTAGGAAATCACAAAATTACTTACCAATGTAGAGCTTACGTATCTGTCTTTAATACTTATTAACCTAAAATCATTTTCCATTTCCATGTTTCCATTTCTCCAAAGTGAACTGCAGCCTTTGATTTTTGTGCATTTCTCCAATTAGGGAGGAACTTTTTGAATTCAAATCCTGTTCCCTAAAGTGCTAGCAACACCTCCCAAACTGCTTACAAATTTAATACATGTACTTATTAAACCATCACATTTAATTACCCAAGACATTAATACAAAGATTGAATAGTACCAGCCCCAAGATAGGTATTGTACCTGATACATCCTTCCAGTTTCACAGTGAACCATTGATAACTACTTTTGCAGTACAATTGTATTTCCATCAGTCATATACCCACCTTACAGTAGATTGCTCTCTAGAGCTTATCTCCCCAACTTGCTTGGAAGAAAATCAGGTGAGACAATGAGAAAAACCTTATTAAAGTCAAGATATATTATATCTACTGCTTCTCACCAATCCACAATGCCTGTTATACTCTCATAGAAGGAAATGAGGTTTCTTTGACATGACTTGTTCTTGACAAATCCATATTGGCTGTTATACCATCTAGTCTTCCAGGTGCTTTCTAATACATGTACTTATTTGTTCAAGAATTTCTCTCAGAACTGACATAAGGCTGACTGATTTATAATTTCCTGGCCCCTTTTTCTTTCTTTTTTTAAAGGTAGGCACAATATTTACCTTTTTTATCCAAGTCTTCTAGAACTGCACTTGTCCTCTATGAGTTCACCAAGCTAATTGCTAACAGCTCTGAGATTGCTTCAGCCTGGCTAGGAGCAGATGCTGCATTTGTCCCTGGATAAGTTGTGGCTACATTTGTCCCAGAACAAAAATGTGTGGAGACTGGCATGTGCACACATCACCCTTCTAATCAGGGTTTGGTGAGCAGCTGAATGCATTGCCACTTTTCTGCCATTGATTCGATGACTGGCATAACTATACAGATGTACTTTACAATATCCTGGGATAAACTGTCACTACCTCTTATCCAGGAAACTTTTTAAGGATGTATCCAGGACAATGGACATGGATGTCTGTACTCATTCACTCTGTCCCTGGATAAAATAATTTATCTCAGGATATAGGATACAGCCTCTTTTATACCTTGTATTACTACCACTGTAGTGTCTCTCTTTGGCCTTTTTTCTCCCTGCTTTCTCCCTCTTCCCTTCCCTGACCTATTGTCTTTCTAATTTCTACCTATTTACAGTCTCACTGACATCCAGTCACACTTTTAGCTTCTCTCCTTCCTTGGAGTCTCAGAGCAGCAGAGACTTCCTATGCCTGAAGAAGGGCGATTGCACCTGAAAACTTGCTAAGACCTTTTTTCCAGCTACTCAGTTGGTCTATTAAAAAATATCACAACTACTACAAAAACCTTGCCTGCCTTTATCTCAGGATAAAAATGAGACTTGTTTGCAGCCCCAGATCCTTATATAGGAGGAATTTCATCAGGCTCAAATTATTTTAGACCACTTAACACCTTTAAGTAGGCTTTTCCTGCTCCCTATCCATGCCTGAATGCTTACCCCCTGTCACTGATGCTAATTGAGTTAGCCATCTGATCTCAGTTAACTTTTTTAGTGAAAACCGAAGCAAAAAAAGGCTATGAAGAATTCAACCTTGTCACACTGTAGAATGCTGTGGGGAAAAAATGAGAAACACAGCAAAGTGAACAAAGACCCTAGACCAATTGAACACATCGCCAACCTTGTTTTCTGAGATAAAATTCCTTTACAATTCCCAAACTGGCAAATAGGTGGCTACATAATGGAAATACTGTTCAAATTATACATCCTTTAGTCAGGGATGATCTTGTCTTGAACAGGGGGCTGGACTAGATGAATTCCCGCAGTTTGTTCAAGCCTGACTTTCCTATGATCTTACATGCCATCAAGGGGCAAGGAAGTAGACAAGGGCAGTAAGGACAAGGAGGCTGCATAGGAGGGCTGTTGGCAGAGCAGGAAGAGACATGGAAGACAGCCTAACTCTTGTCCTGCTTAGACAACAACTAGAAGGAGAGGCCATACATGCTGCACACAGGGCCTGTAATGTCTGCCTCGCTCCCCAGCCATGATACCCACATGGGTTATGATGGACGAAAGACCCCTACACATCCAAATATGGTCCTCTCTTCTCAAGAACCATGGACTTTTCTTTTCAAGTCTAATTAAGGCTCCCCCCGCAATGTCTAACTGAAACAGAGGAGCAGAGCATATAACTGAAAACAGCCAAAAAACACAGGACCTGAAGTATTCCAGTACTCCTCATTCCAAATCAAAAGAGGGTTTTCAAAGTCTTTTTGTAGTTGTAGCAGTACAGTACATATTCTCCTTCGGTGCAACTGGTAGTGCTGAGTAAACAATTCACAATGCATAATCTATCCCAGGAATTTAATTTAGCTTCCTACTCCCGTAATATCAATAATCAGATTGTGATTTTCTCTAATGTATGTGTTGTTTAAAATTATTTCACAAATTAATGATCGGTGCCAGCTTACTACAGCCTCAATTATCTGATTACCACAGGAGACATGGAATAAATCTTGATAATATGTGTTTTGTATAATTGATGGGATTTTCAAAGTAATTAATAGTCATTGGTGAATATGACCCTATCTTGGCATTGGCTCTTTATGATTGGTCAGATAAATCAGATGGCACTCTTTCAGGCTATTGAACTGATGACTGAGCATGAAGTTCTGGCACAAAGAGTGAGAAGTAACTGGTGGAGATAGTAAAACACTGTTTTATCAAAATGGTTCTCATAGAAAATTGGGCTTTTGGATAAATAATATTTTTTACAGAAAATGTCTGTATTCCTGTTAATTTCACATTTGAAAATTCTGTATTCCCCAAAAAACCTAAATCACTAATTTTGTTGCAATTCTTTGGGGGAAAAGAAAAGATTTTTAAGTACCTCTAAAATTGTAGTGTCCACTAATACTGGTTCATGCAAGTCTGATATTTTGTCTCCATTTGCACTAAACAAATATGGTTGCATGAATGTTTGTAAAAGCTGGGACTGCTCAAAATGAATCCAGTTAAATTTTTGCATGGCTACACATTGGATTCAAAGTCATTTTGATACGAATACTTGAAATATGATGGGATGCTGCAATAATGCTCAAGTTTCAAAATTAGGGTATTTCATTCATATGAAGGGAATACATTCATAATAATAACTATATTCCTTTTACAGCATTTTTCATCCAAGGATAAAATCCAAATGCCTCAGGAACATTTATTACTTAATCTCTTAATCTCACAAAAAAATTAGTGGAACTATACCCCATACAGAGTGACGTGCAGTGCGTTTAAATTACAGATACTCCGAACCTGGAATTTGCATTCTGGGTGAAGTTTTAAAACACCCATTTTAAATAAAAGCGTGCATTTTTTAAAAACCTTTCTGTAGAGGAAGATGTGTAGATGTGTTTGGAAATAATCAAAACTTTTTTTTGGATAAAATTTAGCTCAGAGAATCCAAATTTTAAGGCTCCTAAGCTTACCATCAAGCAATGGGGACCTGAGAGAGCCTAGGCTGTGAGAGCTACAACTGAGGTGGGATATGGGTCATGGAGCTCCGGGTCTCAGCTCCATGGCTGGTAAGCTGAGAGCCTCGGGAGTCCTGTGTTGAGCTGGGGTTTTCAGGGCCTCCAGACTCCATAGTTGCAGGTCACTGGGATTTGAATCGGAGTTTCTGGAGCTCCATAACAAAGACCCTGCAAAGCTCAAATTCCTGAGTAACCCAGCAGAGAAGCTGTATTAAAGTAAAAGTCTAATAACTAGCTAAAGGCCCACATGGTTCCTTATTCTTTACGGTAAAGGCATGGGATCCTTCAGGACTGAACAATTATTTGCCCCAATGTTTGTTATGACAAAATAGCACATTCCAAGCCACATTGTTATTTGCAAGGCTATTATTACCCAGAAAACAGCTCAAAAGCACAATTATCTTGATTGGAAGCGTAAAATGCATAGTTAGGCCCAAACTCTGCAACTGAATGTATAGCAAATAGCAAAATAACCATTTGTCATTGAGGTTATTAGTGTAATTGCAGCTCTCTCCGAAAGCTTTAGAACTGGAGGAACAGAATGCCAAATATATAGCAGGGGGCTAAGGAGAGTGACATACCTCTTTTTATGTCTCCCTCGCCTTTTTTTAAAGAGCCCACTTTGCCACAACTTTGCCTTTTAAGTAAGTGCAAAAAAAATGGATTGTACTTCGCTATTAGGAACCTGTTTTTGCTCTTTGTAAATGAGTGATTCAGAGCCCACTTTGGAAGAGGAGAGATGACAGGCACAGTGGGAAAGAGACATGCTACTGTGCAGGTAAAAAATGGTATTTTCCTATGCACCTATCTAAGAAGTCACTGCTTACATGAAAGTCTGCCGGCTGGCAGAGCCGTTCCTTTTCTTTATTTAACCTGCTGTACTAGACACCTTAGCTCTATGGTGTCTCTACTGACATATTGCTATTTGCTTTTTGTATTCCTTCTTTATGAGCTCTGAGAAATCACCCCCCTCACTGAAAGGTTTATAACTAATGTTATATCACATGTTGCCATGAGAACTATTTCACTGAAAGTTACTTGGCTGTTTTTACCTTAAAGAGTTCAGCATGAATTGAATTATTGGGCTTTGTCTGACTTCCAGATACCAGACTACATCAAATACCTCTAATGTGGGACAATCAATATATCCACGAACTATTCAATGTTTCTGTCTTCTGAGAGGCCCACAGACTTTTCCATTTTCCCAACCTAATTCCAAGTTTGTAAGAAAGATTTCAGTATCACTGGCAACATTTACTAAAATGAAAATCTTAATCTTAAGCACTTGCTTAAGATTTAAGGGACTTGCGATACTGTGATGAGGTGTTTGGTAGAAAATCTGAAGACAGATATTTTAACTGTTAGATTTTGAGTTCTTAGGGCTAATACCCCAAAGTCTAAAACAATGCAGACCAGTTTTGCAGGTAGACCACAAATCAGACTCCTATTCTCCCTACGTGCCACTCTGATCCCCTTCCCCTGCTCAATCTGCTGCTCTGATTTATGCTCCCAGCCCTGTGCTTCCTGCCTGATCTGCTTCTCTGCCTCCTCCTTTGTGCTACCTGCCCGATTTGCTTCCCTGGTTTCTGCTTCCTGCTCTACTTGCTGCTGATCTGCCCGTCCCCTCCCTAATCTGGCGCACAGGCTGCCCATGACACTTCGGGAACGCATGGTACAGGATTGGCCATCCCTGGGTCTAGAATACTATTTATTCTATATTGTGAAGGAGATATGAATAAAATCAGAGGGGTGGTTTATTCAGCTGGTATCAATTAGCAAATCAGTGTAGCAGTATTCAGTTAAACTAGGTATGGCCAATTTAGGCTAAATCATAATTTAGCCTCAGAAATCTAGTTTACAGACAAAAGGGCAAATTGTGCTAACAGTCTGATGCAACTCCACTGAAGTCAAAAGCATTGGCACAAATATACACCGAGGAGATCCCAAGAGAAGACTGAGTCTCAAGTGTTGCCAAAAGAGCGTGAACAAAGCAATTTCAAACTGGTGTCCTGAGCTACTGCATATAGACGGTTATGCCTTTTGTTAGTTGTTTTGTTGAGATATCCTTGTTCACGTGTAAAATACACAGACGGGGCTTTCTTTAAACATCCATGGTATAACAGCCAAGGTGTAACAGTTATGATCTCATGCATCACCCAATGGGCACCTACATATAGCCGTGTACATAAAAAGAAACTGCAGTACAGAGACATTGGACAGAATTAGGCCTTTTATTTTAAATGTAGCATGATGGTCACACATAACAGCAAGATAAGCAGTAGAATCAAGTAATTATACCTGGAAATTATCCTCACAGCAAACACTCTAATGGCAGCTGGTTCAACATGATTTGGTTCGACAATATTAAAATACTCTGCTAGGTACTTTTTCTTCACTTTATTCCCGAGTTTCCTATCTTTTATCGAGCTGTGCTGCTAGTCATGCATCATAAAATACAGTGGACAAAACAATCAGGTAAAGACATCATAAGGAAAGATTACTTAAAAAGGAATGATTCAGATTATGAATAACATGTATAAAATGTTATTAGTAACATATTCTGTGGATGAAAATATTATTCATGTTCCTATCGGATTAACAAGTACCGCCAAGTTTCCAGTTTTACTGAGTCCTTGGTTTTACATGGCATTTTTTTTCCCCTAATGTTGAAAAACATTCTCCTATATATTCCTTCTCTGCCTAAAAGTAACTTAGACGATTCACTTAGGAGATAGACTTTTCCTGCCTTTTTAGAACACCTACCTGGGGTGGTATATCATTGTCACCAAATCCATCAAGAGTCAAGACTGATACAGCCCCAGCAGCACTGCTCCACACAACGACATAAAGATAGAGAAGATGCCTTTAATGACAAAAGTCAGGCTTTGCTATGGTAGTAGAGACAATAAGAAAAAAATACCTTTCAATTACTTTCTTTCTTTTTTTTTTTTTTTTTTTTTTTTTTTTTTTTAGGCGTTTCAGATGCATAACATGGGGCATGAGAAGGAACTGGCGTTATTTTTATTTTAGCTCTGACAGTGTGATTATTGCACAAGACACAAATGCCAAATCAGTTCCTGCTTGAAAGGGTTTGTGATCTATGAGATGGTCATACTGGAGAGGACAGGATATACCTGGGAGACCTAATGGAAAGAGTCAGTTTCGGATAAATTATTTCCCTTCTGTTGCTCGTTTGTTTCTTTGTTACATTTGTGGGCCTTATGGAAGGCAGTGGATTTTCCAGTAGGACTAAAATATGAAGCAGGCAGGTCTCTGGGTCATAGAGACTGGAAGGTTTTTCCACGGAGAGCTTCATGCCAGTGTCAAAGAAAGGATACTGGGTTACATCGAACTTTTGGGTTGACACAGTATGGCAATCGAATGTTCTTATGTAAAGCAACAGATATAAACCATAAATGAAAAAAATCACTGAATAATAAAGGAAAGTCCACGGAGATGTTGGTATGCTATAGAAGCTATCTGTGCATTTCAATTTTTAGTTCAGTTTCTAAGTTGATCCACTATGCTACTATATTCTAACAAGTATCTAGACAGAAAACTACTATTGGATCTCAGAAATACTCTTGAAAACACTGGGGAAGTTTCATTTTCAATTATAAATATATAAATGTGTGTGTGTGTGTGTGTGTGTGTGTATATATATATATATATAGTAGTGATTTGGAACTTCAAGATTCAAAACCGCTTCTTTAAAGGCTTATTTTCACCCCTAATTGGGCTCATCCATGTGTAAAAATGTTATGAAACATAGTGCATGAACCCGTTTTCAAGCATATCCGTAAATGAAAAAAAATTCAAGTGATGTGTAAAGTTACTTTTTCCTTTTACTGGTATTTCACATTCTTCAAGGTACATTTAATTCAGTTGTTAGTTTAGGTGAACACTCTATACTGGCAGACTCGGGGAGAAAGAGAAAATCTTTAATTTCACATCTAAAGCTCCTCCTATACTGAGGATAATCTGTTTAGAAATGTTACTGCTCTCCCAGTTATCAAATGTTTCCAGGTTTCTCTACCGGTAGAGTAACAGAGAATTGAACCACCTCATTTCTCCATTCGAAATTCCTCCTCTTTCCAGTACTGTGATTATCAAACCAACAGATACTATTGCAAGAAAAATACATTGTTTAAATATCTGTATTCTTTTTTTTTTCATTCTCCTGCAGTTTTAGCAGAAAATATTTGCAGCAGTTTATTATATAGAAGATTAACTCAGCAACTGAAGCTGTAACTCAAGAGTGCTCATTGTCCTTTGATAGTAGTTTAATTCACCGCTTCTAGAAGGAACACAGATCTCTGCCTGCAGTTTGTAATGGAACATAGTAAAGTGTTTGTATTACCGGTGGCAATTTTTATAAAGCACATTCAAAGAAGCACTGAAGTAATTTCAAATTTAATACACTAGAAACATAATTAAATGATTATGATTGTACTTCATACACAGCTGCAGAAATTCTCTATGAATTGTTAAATGGATTTTTAAGAAAACATTAGTAGTTGTCATGATTTACCTAAGGCAATCAGTTGCATTTAGTAATTTATAGAGTAATTTATGCTAATTTTGGAGTATAGATACTATGTTAATCTGATTCATAATGGCCCAGAGACTCTGTAATTTTACCATGATTATACAATCAATAGCAATAATGCCTGTCTGTCAAAATTGGGATACAGTCCACCACCAAAGTCAATAGTATTTTTATAATCTAGAACTGCTGTAATCAGGTATTTTATCAACAAGTCATTATTTCCAACAGAGACATACCTCTGGGTGCTTCTCTTTCAAATTGTAAAACACTGCCAGGAAAATGAAAAAAAAAAAAGAAGTGTATTAGTTGTATGAGGCTGGCAAAAGAAAAAAAAAAAGATTATTATCAACTGCAACAATTTAATGTGAGATGCACTAATGGGCAGACGCCTCGGCTATAACAAGTGACTCCTGTAGAAGAGACAAAGATGACACCTTTCCAGCTCCCTTAATCCAGGAGCTAGCTGCAGTCCAAAGTGGTTCCCAGAACAAGGGAATAAGGCTGCTGTAAAGTTCATCTAATAAAATCACCCAAAAGACTGGGTTCCCAGAATACATTACACTTCGGTCCTAAGCCTCAGCAGACCCCTGCCCCAGGGACGCAGGTACTGGTGGACACAGCTGAGGATTCCTTCCCACTAGTTACTCATTTTAGTTGGTGGTCACTTTATGCAGGCCCATGGATGTGTGTCATCTGGCTTGTGGGGGTCCTCAGGCTCTGAATTGTGGTGTAAGAGCCCCATGGGGGGCTTGTCTGGGCCGTGGTAGGGTGAGTGATGGCTGTGTTAACCCCTGCAGCTCCCTATGCCAAGAGAACCACTGCCACCACTTAGCCTTCTGTTGGAGACGGGCCCACAAGGAGCCTTGCAGTCCAGATCCAGCCTGAGGGACCAAAGGAGTTGGACACTCCTGCTTTACACCATTCTGAACAAACCCCAAATTCCTTCTGTCTATTAAGGTTAGAGTATTCTGAACCTCCAGTTCAGTTATTCGGGTTTTAAAACAGCATAGGCAGAAAATGTGTAAGTTTGCAACCCTTAGTTGCTCTCTCCTTTTGTACTCCAACACCTCTGGGGATTTTCTTGAGTCTAAAGTGTCTATTATCACCAGGTGATGTCATTCTGGGTTTTCTTTTTATTTTGATGTTGAAAAAAAAAAAAAAAGGATATCCAATTTAGGTTGCTCTACAGCAGCATTTCTCAACTGATGTGCCATCAGACATGAACAGGTGTGCCATGGAGTTTTGGACAAATAAATGAGT
>NW_005841895.1:3584994-3603943 GCF_000455745.1 Alligator sinensis | reverse complement strand
CTCCCCCCCCCCCCCCCCCCCAGCTCTGTGTATGGCTTTGCATGCCCCCCCTGCCCTGCACCCCTCTCTGCTCCTTGTCTGGCCCTGTGCCCCTCCCCTCCCCACTCCGTGTCCAGCCCTGCGCCACCCTGCTCCTGCTCTGTGGAGCAGTGGCAGTGCAGGGTGGTGGCGATGGCCATATTATCTGTTGGAGGCAGGGGGAGGGGGCAGTGGCCACAATTTTTTTATTTGTGTGTGCTGTGGGATGGAAAAGGTTGGGAAACAATGGTCTACAGCCTTGTCCCACTATCCTCATGCTTGGTTTCTAGGGCAAAAATGGTGATTTCATTGCCTGCCTTTGCTCTCAAAAAAGAATTCTGTGTTACTCAATATGCCATAAGGGACTTGGCAGCACACAAGAGTTGTACTGCTTTAACTATGCCTGTAAACTGAATGGGGTGCGACTTCTTGCACTCAGATAACACGATGCGGGTTTAAACCAGTGGCGATCAACCTTTGGGCGCCATGGGGCAAATGCATTGTGGAGGGTCAGTCTTCAGGCCATGTTGGACTCCACACTTCAGGACTAGGCCCACACACCACACACCTCAGTCCAGATTGCACTGCCCCTGCCTGGCCCTGCAAACTAAGACTGGGGCCCCAGGACCCCACACTGCCTCCACCCAGCCCTGCATGTGGGGATCAGGATCTGGTGCCCTGCACTGCTTCTTCCCAGTCCCCTGGGCTGGTACTGGGGCCCTTGGACCTTGCACTGCCTCCACCCAGCCCTATGCATTGTGATTGGAGACTGGGACCCTGCACTGTCTCTGCTCAGTCTTGTGTATCGGGATTGGAGCCCTGGAGCTCTGTGCTGCCTCCATTGGGCTCCACATACCTGGATCTGGCTCCAGAAGCCCACACCACCTCTGTCTAGTCTTGTGTGCTTGGATTAGGCTTTATACCACCCTGTGCGCTGAATCTAACATGTAAGGTTACAGCCCGAGGGGCTCCCCACAAGTTGTGGGGAGCCTCGCAGGGTGGATGACAAGGCATTGGAGGTTGGATCTGGCCCACGGGCTAGGAATCGAGCACCCCTGGTTTAAAGTGCTTTTAAAAGTGCAGGTAGGATGGTAATTATACCAGGATAACTTTTCCCACAGTACAGTTTTTACTAATACAACTAACTTCAGCAAAAACATAGATAACAAAGTGAATGAGCTATACTGGTATAGATAGTATCAACTCATAGAAACCTAAAATTAGAAATCCCAATTAACAGACTATTGTCTGATTCTGCACGTGTCCCCAAAAGATCCCGACCCATGACCATATACTACTAATCACAGTAACTGTACCATTGTTATTTATGTAAATGAGCATCCTGCATATATATCCCTTAAATACCATACTGACTACAATTCCCATAGTGGCAGGAGGAGCTAGAGCATGGTGCACATACAATGCTTACAGACATCTTTTTTAAAAAAGCACTTTACTGGAAGAGGCAGCATATTAGTTCGACCCAGCTCCATAGCATCTATAGTGATTGGGTGATTCAGAAGGGTTTTTTGGCATTTTCATCTAAAGCTGATTCAATCAGCTATTCGATAAAAGTGCCAAAAAAGCCCCACTAAAGCTCCTGATCTATACAGGTGTTGGGCAATCTGGGTCCAACTAATGCGATGTGCTGGGCTTGGCACAGAAGCGTGCCAAATTTAAAACATCACTTTTTTTTTTTTTTTAACACCTGTGAGCAGCCATAATGGTTTACACCTTTTCTTCAAAGTTATTTTCCAATTCCAGAGGCTTCCCTGCTACTACTTTACTAACTCGTTGGCTTCTTGTTACAGCAGAAACATTTGTCTACATAATAGTAACACTGAAAGCTTGAGTTTTTCAAAACAACAAATACATAGAAGTTATTTTCTAGATAATTGTTTTAACTGTTCCTCTTTTTGTGCTGAAATACTGTAGTCATTTTCTCTGAGGATCAGAGAGCAAGAGAAAGGGAGAATTTGGCAGCCATTCAGAGAACTAGCAACATGTTTTTTTATCACTTGAGCAATGGTCTCAAGTTGTAGCAAGAGAAGTTTAGGTTAAATATTAGGAAAAACTCTCTCACTAGGAAGGTAGTAAAGCACTGGAACAGGTTACCCAGAGAGGGGGTGGAACTTCCATCCTTGCAGGTTTTTAATACCTGACTAGACAAATCCTTGGCTGGGATGATCTAGTTGGGGATGGTCCTGCTTTGAGCAGGGGGTTAGATTAGATGTGATCTCCTGACATCTCTTCCAACCCCAATTTCTATGATTCTATGATTGTTACTAATTGAATATCCTTGTTTGGAAAGGAAGGAAGGAAGGAAGGACGGACAAGTAAGCTTGTACCTATTGTACCCGATTTTTAGGAGTTCAGCGAGAGGAGATGCAAGCACAGAATTATTCATATATTTCCATGTGATTAGTGCTGCGTGTAAACCAGGTATGTGCACTTAGATATGTATAAGTGGAAATTCGTATGTGCAAGCACTCACCTTACACACGCATACATGATTATTAGGGCTGTGCAAAACAGCACCATACCATTTCGACTTACATTTCGAGGTTTCGATGGAACACCATTTTGTTTCAAATTACGTTTCGATTTGAAACTGCTGTTCCATTTCGTTTAATCACAACAGTGATGCTGTTTTGGCACTTTTCCCATAGGCTATAATGGGGAAGCTCGAAACAGCCTCTCTCATCTGGCAGGCAGGTTGGGGGCCCACAACCCTGGGAGGGCTGTGGGGGATGTGCCAGTCCTCCTGGGGTTGCAGGCCCCAGATCTGCCTGCCGAATGAGGGAGGAAAGCTGGGTGCTGCTGCTTGAGACTGGGAAGCTGAGGAAGGGAACTGAGCCCGATCGCTCAGTTCCTGTCCCCAGCCCTACGATGGGGTTGGGGAAGGCAACTCAGCCCAGCTAAGATGAGTTGTCCTCCCCAGTGTTACCATCGGGCTGGGGAGGGGAACTTAACTCAGCTGGGCTCAGTTCCCTTCCCCAGCCCGATTGCAGCACAGAAACAGCCGGTAAAATTCTGCACAGCCCTAATGATTATTACATAAGTGGCTATATTTTGTGCATGATCTTCTCTTTCCAATATTTTGAAACTGAAGCCCCTAAGATTCTCTTAAAAGACAAAAACTTTGTTCTAGAAACAAACATTTCTAGGTCTTAAATCAGAGCACTTTGCTCTGCAACCTGCTTAAACTATTAAGCATTTTGGTGGTATGACATCATGGCTTCTGAAGTGTTACAATCTGTGGAGACCTAGAAAGAGGTTTAAGAGCAGCATTTTTGCAAAACTAGCAGTTCACAACATTTACTAGTAGGGTCCTGACAAACACACTATGGTACTGAACTACTACTGGCTGTCCTTTAGGATTACAAAAGTTAGATCAGTTCACTGACAGGCACTAAGTATACATGCAGTCTGATCAGAAATCATTAATGGTACTAATGAAGAAGCTACTGCTGTGTGCACTACTGGGAATATAGTGGTATTACTGAAACTACAGCATTACATAAGGCAGTAAGGTGTTGCTCAGAAAACATGCTACAAGTGGCAGAGGTGAACTAATTTTAGATTGACCTAAATTAACCCAATCTAAAATGGATAAGCCTGTATGCATTCACAGCACAGCTCCCACAGCCTAGACAACCCCCATGCTGCAGGCCCACCCATCCCTCCCCAGGACCCACCAACCGTCACCCCCAACCCACTAGTTCCCCTGGTGGACCTGCCAGTTCCCCTGATCCCCACCCCAAGTTATTTCCCTTGGGCTGCCCATGCCACTCCCAGCATCAGTGACTGCTCACCCATGCTGCTCTCAGTTTAGGTTTAGGCAATAAATTGGTTTAAGTGATCAGAAATTGGTTTACACCTGTAACAGAACAGATGTTCAGTGCACAGAAACTAGTTTGAAAATGGCTGAAACCACTTTGAGATAAACATGGTTGAATGTAATATCAGGATGAACTGATTTGGGTCAAACCAGCTTACACAATGTCTGTGTCAGACCCTTTTCTGGATTAAGCTAAACGAGACACCCCAAGCATGCTCTCTGGGCTGGGTGGGGCTTTGTGCTCCACAGCAGGGCTGCCCCCTCCCCTCTGCTGCCTGGCCAGAGCTCAGGTAGAGACTTCCAAGGCACAGCTCGGTCTTCTGGCTTCTCTGTGGCCTCTCCACCGATTTGCTGCTTAAGCAGAGATCTCTTCCTCCTCTCTCCCACAGCACAGACTGTAGCCAGGATGTGGTAGGCTAGCTAATGCTGTGCAAGGCAGATAGGACAATCTCCATTTAGGGCTTTTTGGAGGTAATCAACAGGTCAGTTGGTAATGTCCCTGCATTCCTTCCTTTGGAACAAAGCTGTTTAAGAAGAGCAAGTAATGACCAAGGTTTTGTTTTCTGATGGGGTGTTAAATGCTGATAACAAAGCTGATAAATGCTCTGTTATCAAGGAGGAAGGGGCGCTCCCTAATTCCTGGCCACGCCCCCCTCAGCTCAGCCCTGAGGAAGGGAAGGGAGGGCGGCTCTAGCAACCCCCGGCTTCTAGCCTGAGCACCTGCAGGCATGTCCCTGCATTTCTGGGATGTCTGTCTGGTTACAGAACTGATTTAGCCTAGCCAGGTTAGACTAACCTGCAAAGATTGAATCAATTCAGGTTCAGGCTTTTTGAATGTCTGTCCCTAGCCCTTAAAGTGACCTCTTATTTGCACCCAGATGACTGTGTGCAATAGGAGAAAGAGCTGATCATTTTATTATAGTATTTTCTGATCTCTGATGGAAAGCTTCAGGGAATTCAACAACAAGTGAAAGGTTCTTTATTTGTTTCAACAAAAGTTTGTTAAGAAGCTTTCTGGGGCCCAGGATTTCTGATCAGAATAAGAGAGGATCCCTGACTCCAAGTAGTCTCAAATGCATTCCCCTAATCACAAGTGAAGTCTCTAAACTATCAGGCTAATGGCCTTTCTGTGATTGCTCTCTCTCCTCCATGGCTCCCAAGAAATGCTTATGTCTCAAAAATCAACTCAAATTGTACATAGCTTTGGCAAACTCTCTTGCTACTTGCCTCAGCTCCTCATAAAAGAAAACACCATCATTAAACAAACAATACAGCATTTCTTCAAAGACTGAACTGTGCTTACAGGCTGAGAAAAAGAAATCATGAAACTACTGGTATATGCAACAATGTCACTTGATGATTCTGATCATAACAACAGAATGATGCTATTTATTCTCAATTTTTTTTTTAAAAAAAGCTACTCACTACACAAGTTGACATGCCTCTGTGCCTCAGAGTTTTTATTCTTTCCTAAAGGAAATGCTGGCAAAATAAATGTAAACAGCAATCACTGACAAAAGGAGCCATTCAGGAATTATTAATTTATGCTTCCTCTGCTGTCATAATCAGAAAGCCCTCAAACTGCTCTTATGGATTCATATGTTCCCCAGAAGATGAATTAAGAAGAAATATTTGCTTTAAAAAAACTAATAGCAATTTGTAAATCAGGTTACTGAAAGAATCTAATAATACAGAGTGCCAGTATACAAGTCATAACTTTAAATAGCTGTATAATCATAGGAAACTTCTATATTGTATATTATGTGATCCTATAATTGTGCATTACTAAACCTATTTAATATTATAAGTAAGCTCCCACTGAAATACCACTTTTCATTATTTTTTTTCTTTGCTCATCCAGTATTCAGCCTGGGTTTCTTTCTGGGTTGGATGGATTGTCTATTGTGACTGATAGAGCTAACATTTCAAAGATGACCACAGGCTTCATCCCTTATAGTTCGGTATGCCCAAGGATCGATTCCATGCTTGTGTTCTCTCAAGAACAGCAAAGATGGGATTTAAACCATGTGTGTGTCTAGATTGATAGGGACATTGAATTAGCTGAGGCTACTGTCTTATTCAGCATGGCTCTACAAAGCAGGTGATAGAAGGCCACACAGGAGGCCACAATGTAAAATTGTGTATGTTGGTTAAAGGCTAAAAGCTAAAGGCTAAATTCCCTGAGGGTCTTCCACTATATTAGGGCTTTGTCTTTATTACCAAACATGCACAATTGAATGTTTAGCTCAACTTTCTAATATATATTAAAACTACAAATGCCTTACACCTACTAGGACTTTTATTGTTACATGTTAATATATTTATTATTTGGTGAAGATACACCTTATTTTTCCCAGTGGATACATCTTTAAGGTGCCAAATCTTCAGGAGTAAATAGAGAAGTAGGTTATCAGGTAAAAGACACACACAAGATTATTTAGATTATATAAATATACACACAAATACACTGAGCAGCTATAATTTTCAACCCAGTTAGCTAAACTCAAAAGGATCTAATAGTCTTAACTACTTTCTGCATTTACTCCTGGTGTGTTCTTTCTTGCCTTACATATTAACATCTATTCTACGGTTTAGTGGTTATCAAACTGCGGTCCATAGACCCCTGCGGCTGCGGGTCCACAGACTATGTCTAAAGGGTCTGCAAAAGATAACCGTGATTGATTAAAAGTATACCCACATTTACCATTCAAATGGTTCTGCACCTCCGTTTGAAATTTCCAAAGGGGTCCGCACCTCCATTCGAAAATTTTTAGGGGGCCACAAATGAACAAGAAAAGGTTGAAAACCTTTAACAATAACAAGATAATAAGATAACAATAAGATATTTGCAAATAGCTATCAGGTGAATAAAATACTTCCTGGACAAACAACCCATTTCTTTGTTTTCTACTTAATTTGTATGTTTTGTACTTCATATTTGTGAATTTAAGACAGAAAGTAATTCACAGGCTTGCTTGAAAGTTACATGGCCCATATTTTAAAAAAATCTTTTATGCCAACAGTGTTCAGATAAACACTTAAGTGATTGACAGTTAGTAGGTGTCACCTTCTAATTTAAAAACCAATTTAAATTTAACCGTCATATTGTTCAAGAAAAGTATTACCTTTCATTCAATAATTACACTTAATTGGTTTGAAGATTTAAATGCTGCATTGGCTACAAACATTTCAAGCTGTGCACAATGTCTAAGCTTCTTTGTAAGGCTATAACAGTTACTGTATAGATTTAATCACCTTCTAGTGTTTTATAGAAAAGAAACCAGTAGCCATTTTTTTTGGATGAGTGATATAAAGAAAAGGCTAGATCTCTAGCTGGTGTCAGTTGGCATAGCCTTACTTATTTCAAAGGAGTTATACCAAGCATTATTAATTTAATAGCTAGCCCAGGAAACCTTGTGGTTTTCTTCCAACGTCTATGCTTGCACACAATGTGCATCATATGCCTAACTTGCTGGGGAGGGGATGGGTGGCGGGGGCAAGGGAAGGCAGAGGCATCTTTTGTTAAAAGAGTGCTTCGTAAAGAAGAACAATCTGAATATGTATTAAAATATAGTTAATGGAACAGGGGTTTGTAGGTGGTGCTCAGGAATATGAAACATTGTTCTGGAGTTTGGTAGGGTCCATAAAACTTCTTGTGCATTGTGAATGGCATCCTCTATTCAAGTCTTTAACATATATCATGATGATAGGGATTACCCTGTGAACAAAGACCCTCTCACAATGTGGGTTCACTCTTACTTAATGGTGACAGAAGAATCTAGCCAGAGGATCACAAGCCATTTTTCTTCCTAGAATTAAACCAAAGGGCAGATTCCGCCAGCGGTTAAGCTTCAATGCATATTAACTTTCGGGAGTTGAGGGTGTTTAACTTTCACTGCATTAGTTTCTGAAAAATTGCAGGTTTGGAGTAACTGTGCAATGACTTCTCCTATTCTGTATCTGTAAAGCATCTTGCAGAGTTTGGCCTCTATTTCTTAAATAATCACAATAATGTACTTAGATCCACTTAGAGTGCTGTTCCTGTGATTTGTGACCACGAGGCCCAGTGTCAGATGGTTTGCTGTGAACTGCTGAGTAGAAGTACTCCCGAAGTTCTGCTAAAATGCCTTCTCCTTGAATACAGTACTCAAGTTGGTCAGGATGAATAATATTCAGAGCTCTATCAGGGAGGCACTGAACACCTACTTCAAAAAGCTATCTAGATGGCACTGATCCTCTCAGACTGAGACCCTCAGTGAGCTTAAGCAGTTTTATAATCCATGATCCATTCTTCTCAATTGTCTGCATATATCTATGAAAACAGACGTACCTGAGTAGACCATGAATCCAATTGCTCATCCCAAAAGACAGCGATAATGGCAAAATGAATAAGGCTGGATTCTTAGCTCTGAAAAGTATCAGAAGAAAGAGGGAAGAAAATAAGAGGAAAGAAAATAAGGCTCCAACTCACTTTTTTGTTTCCTGATTCAACTGGCCACAGCTGGTGGATAGTGTAACTTTGACTTGTAACAGTCTTCCCCGGGGGAACTCAGTTGGGCAGGGTACTATAAACTCTGAGTTTGGCATCTCTTGGCCCATGACTTCCCTTTCTGCTCCCTGTCATACCTTTTTTTCTAGTTTACAGGGTTGAAGAGACTTGAGGCACAGAGCCAACGGTGCTGTTTTTATGCTACTTAGAGAATTTTTCTATCACAAAGAAATCCATAACTGCTCCTTTACTTTTCCTTGCTTAGGCAGCCTTAAATCTGGTCTCTATTTTTCTTATATCAAAGGGGGAAAAAATGCTGGCCTCTGCTGAGTGGGCAAATAGAAATTTGAACTATAACAGTATGTGGGAAAAGTTACAGAAATATAAAGGCCATATCTGCATACAAATCAAATTGCAAATGTTTCACATGGATATGCAGCTCAAAAATATCTTAAGATAATGTAGCAGTTTAGCATCTAATATTATTCTACTGTTGGGGTGTAAATTGAAAGCAAAGGACTCCATCTAACAAGATACCTTCAGTATTCCTCTGCGGTATATCTAACTCTAGAAGATACTGAGCAACGAAAAGCAAAATATGAACGGGAGCAAGAGTGTGTTGTGCAGTGCAGTGCTCCCTCTATGATCATCTGGAAAGTAGCAGTTCTTTCTTAACAAGGTATGGATCATGCCTTTGGTGATCTGGGGGAGCCTTTTGCTCTCCCTTGTCTATCAAGATGTTGGTGAGAATGTTATAAATCCTCAGCTGCTTTTCCAGGGAGTCTGTCTCTCATTTACGATCCTTGTGCCTGGAGCCCCTTCATTTATGGTGGTTTCTGCTCTTCATGTCATTCTACTTTCTAGAGCAGTTCTTAGGGCACTCACTTGAAAGCAGATCTCGGTTCTGGTGCCTGCTTTTAGGGCAGTGTGCTGCCTAGGCGTGCTGAAGATGGTAGCTCATAGAAGCAGAGAACAATCGTCTGCTCTTTCCTATTGTGTTCGGTCACTGTTACTCAGCAGTTTTACTTCTCTCGCTATTTCCAGCACGGCACCTGTATGCATGGAGTACTCTCATTGCCCGCCAAAGATAATAAAAGAGTCCAGACTACAGTCGGAGGGTCACTCAAACAATAGAGAATAACACACAATCATTGCCCACTGCTTTAGGGCTGTTTCATAAGACTCTTACAGCTGGTAGTTAGTAGCTCACCTGGCAACCCTGCTTGAGTCTGAGGGAGATCTGAGGCTTAAGAAATGTGCTTGCACAGTGTGCACCTTATACAAAAGAATGGATAATACCCGAGGAAATAAGTGGCGTCAAAAATCGATACAGACAGTTGTTCAACCAAAATGAAATATTTTTCAATAAAATAAGAGCAGGCATGACAGACCTGGAACTAAAGAATTAAGATGCACTAAACAGAAGCAATGCAAGTGTACATCTGTGATGGATCCGATCTGATTGTCAGCAACAAGGATGGAAGCAGCAACGCAAAACCAACCCACAGAACAATAAACACCGAAAGAAAAGGTTTTATTATAACGGAGGAAACGAGTTCCTGGTCCCACTGGCACTGATTTCATTAGGGCTGAGTTTGCATCTAGAGGCTATACATTACATTTTTTAAATGTGTCTTTTCCTGTGCTTTCTATTCCAGGACTATGTTCTCACCTCCACGTCCATGAAACTCCTTTATCTAGCCTATTTTCACATGGATGCATTAGTTAGGCATAGGCAGGCAAGGCTCTTTGGGTAGATGTTGTGATATCTTTTATTAGACCAACTAAATAGTTGAAAAAAAGTTGTTTGCAAGCTTTCAGGCACATAAATTAGACATATAAATACACAGGGGTAGCTTGGGCGAGGAGGGCACACCTGTACTGCTTCCATGGTGATAGGATCTGAAATCAGGGGAGGTTCATGGCACCATATATACATATGTCCATCTCAGAAGAGGGCTGCTGATGAGTGAACTTCAGGTAATTTTAATAGTGCACTGATCAGTATCAGGCACTTTGTCTTAGGTAGTTTCTAGTGGAATTTCTTTATGCCACTTTAATTTCAAAGTGTAACGATGCTGACAAGACAGGCCGAAAAAGACAACTTAGAAAATGGTCATACCATCACGTTCAGGCATTCATGTGGAACATGGGAAAACTATGGCTCGTTCTGAATGAGGCATGTAACCCACCATAAACTGTTCTCCATGAATTTGACCAGAAATCCCCTTCTATGAGCAAGAAACTTTTCCCAGAAATATTTTAATAGAAAAAACGGTATATTTCCATTACATTTTCAGTTCTGGCATATCACCATTTTCTATCAAAAGAAATCCCAATTAATTTGTTTTATTCATGAACTACTTATTCATCAAGGCAGTGAAGCACCAGAACACTGTGATGTCCATACTCTACCAGTAAAAGGCTTAGCAACTCCACTTGGTTATCTGTCCAGGACTTCTGAATGGAAAGAAGCAAGTGGCCTTTTCCAATAGCTAATACCTTACGCTATCTTCCTCTCTTTTGCAACTTAGCTTGTACATCAGCTGCTCTTGCCAATACCTTCCATTGCAATCACAGTGCTGTTATGATTGCCAATGTTTTGAATCCCTGAACAAAAAATAAAACAAGCTGCAGTTTTCATCACGCAATCCTTTCCCAAGGTCTTTTGTGCTTTTTATGTGTTCAGAATTTGATTTGTGTAAAGGAGCACTTGTCCTTTTATTAGTCAACATGGCTTGTTTGATGAATTTGTCTAATCTCTAATGTGGCCATATTATATATTTTAACTTGCTGACATCTACTGACCAAGCAGAGGTCAGATTGCAAGCTCAAGGATTAAGCAGCCCTCATTTCATCTTTCAGCTTTCAAAAACAATAGCAATTGGCAAGCTCTTCTTTACAGTCTCTAGATGGAGAAAAGGATGCCTCATAAATAATAAACAGTATTTTCAGTTAAATGCTGCTGCTTTTCAATTGAGGCAAATTTAAATAAGAAAAAAAAAAAGAGAGCAAATGGTGATAAATCCCAAAAAGTGCAATGAAAACAGATAAAGCTATTCCTTCCGTGCAATGTGTTTATGGGACCTATATTTTAAATTAACTTAAGCCAGAATGAACTTCTCAGATCGGCAAAAAGAATGGGTGCGAGAGAATACATAAAATGTAACAGAAAATGCTAGTAAACTAGGTGCTATGATAATAAATAATTAAACTAAAACACAATTGTCAAATGAACGAACAAGATACCATAAATCGAGTGATGCCATATCTCGGCTTTTGTTATTATGTTTACTTGCTTGCTTACTCGTTTGCAAAATGTAGTTGTTCCCAGCCTCTGAGCTATTTAGTGAAAATGATGAAGGCTCTGCAGTGAGTGTGTATGTGTGTGCATGCTATGTGAGGGGGGGGGCATGGGAAGCACTGTATTTTTCTCTTTCATTATGATCTTCTATATGAAACCAGCTCCATCACCCATGCACTTTATCCTTCAAATCATTCAGCCAGACCATAGACTAAAAACCACAAAGATCTCAAGGATACATATACCTGGGTGTGTCTACATGTGAAATTAATGCTATGCAATAAACTCCAGTGCATAATGTTCAGGAGTTTATTGCTCCTGGGTGCTGCATTTACATGTGCGCCCAGGACCACAACACGTTGAGCTGAGTTGCAGCAGCCCTGGCTCCAGGGGAGCCTGCAAGACTGGAGCTGCTCTGACATGGCTCAACGTGCTGCAGCGAGGCTGGCTAGGGCATGAGGGTGCTTCAGCAGGGGGCTAGCCAGCAGGCAGACCCCCTGCACTGAAGCACCCTACTTGTGTTTACAAGTACTAACCTAGGGTGGAGTTAATTAGTTTACTGTGGCCTAATAGGGCCACGCGTATAGATGCTGAGACTTTACTGAGGAGCTAATTACGCAACTCCACAATAAAGGTCTCATGTAGACGCACTCACTGAGAATCAAAATAGCAATTTGTGGGAAGATAACAGGCAAGGACAAAGAAGGGTGATCTGGTTTTATTTATTGACCTCACCTTGGCAGAGCCTTATTCTTTACCATCGTTATCAGCATCTAGTCATTTTTAGTTGGGGGAGTTTTTTAAGTTGTGGTCAGAGTCCAGAGCCAACTCCTGATTTTTGACTCGGTTCCCTTTGACTCTTTGTTCCCTCAAAACAAGTGCTGTGCTTATATGTCTGACTGAGAAGAAATGGCAGCCATTTCCCACAACACTACATCAAACAAAACTGTTCAGAAGGTCATAGCAGAGAAACACAAGAAGCTTTTTCTTCACTCAGGCCTTGAGTGATTCTGCCCTCAAAACTCTGCTTGGTAACAGACACCCTGCTGGGCTGGATGCCATCTATTAAACAGGAGTCTTGAACTAGGATTGAGATTTAAAAAAGACTATCTTCTGATAAGAAGTTGCATTGCTGAAGGTATGTTTGGGTATGTACAAGCATTACATTTAGATCGCCCTAACCAAGCTTAGGGTGATCTAAATGCCCGGGGGTACAAGTGTTTGAAGGGCTTAGGTTACCCTGTAAATGGCATGCCCAATTTAAAGTTAGTTCTCAAGAATTCACTTTAGACTGGCATAGGTTAATTTGACCTAAAATGGTTAATCTGACCTAACAAATGCTTGCGTGCATTCCCAGCACAGCTCTGGGGCTGCGAAACTCCAGGCATTCTTGTTGTTTTGACACCCCCCATCCCCAACCCTGAACTGGGTCCTGTGAACACTTGTTCACACCATTAGTGTGATTTTGGACTATAAAGGCATTTCCTTTGGAACCCTAATTCTTTCTTAACTCATCTGCCAGCCTCCATATCTGTAGTCTACATGCTACAATTGTCATTAAACACCCAATATTCACAGTCCCATAGTCCTGAAGGAACCTTGGCATGTCATAGTATCTTGTCTAGCTCTAGTATTTCTATAGCACACACCACTGTAAGTCTTTTTTATATAGATCTTTGATTTCTTTGGAATCTCAAATGATAGGTTTTTAAATGGCATCCAAGTCAATTCTTCTACTTGGGAGCTATATCCAAACTCTTATTAGAGTCTGAAGTATTCTTCTTCCCAAAGTAGAAAATTTCTGGCAGCAAGGAGCTTGCCTAGTGGACTATGATGCTTCTTAAGAAAAAAAAAAAGGTTTAGACTTATTCAAAGCAATTTCTTGTCTTTATATGAAAAAGAGCTGTGCAATTATTGCTAATACCTCAGTTAGAATAGGGGAGGATAAGTGGCAACGCATCACCAGTACACTTTTCTGACCAACTGCCTAAAATAATGTATTTGGGAACATTCTTCTCCATGATTTTTTCTTAATAAGCACCGCAACCTTTGCCATTTTTCCCAATTACATGCAGACGGTAATTAGATAATTGGAGACATTAAAGCCATTTCAAAATAATTGAAATTACAGTTATTCTACCATTTCTCTGCCAAGTATGGAATTCCTTCCCTACATGGTCTCTATTAATATAGCAATACCCAATTTCAGATGCAAGAAGCTGTGATAGAATCATTACAAACTTCATTTGTTTGATCAACAATCAGTCTGATTTACTAGAGATTAAAACGATATAAAGCTGCTGTGGTGAGGAGGGGTGGCAGTGGAATTACGAAAAGCAGATGGAAGCAGTGCTCAAAATAGGATATTCATGTAAAGCTATAGGGCCATTCAGAATGGGGGAGCCTGAATGAGTACTATACAAATTATACTTTAATAATACATTGTACTTGAGATCCAATTTTATCTGTTGAGCCCTAAGCAATTTGCAAACATAGATTAATTAAGTCGTACAGCTTCTTGTGAAGATAACCATATAGCTTCTTGCTGCTATTCTTGTGACTGCGATAAAACTGAGGAACAGGCTTGTCCAAGGTCACAAAGCTATATCACAAATTCAGAAATCCCCTTATGCTCCTCCTTTTACACTCTAACCACCATAGCTAGGGACAAATATTACACATAAGCCAGTTTAAGTGATCAGAAACTGGTTTACACCTGTAACAGAACAGATGTTCAGTGCATATAAACCAGTTCCAAAATGGCTGAAATCAGTTTGAGATAAACCTGGTTGAATGTACTGTCAGAGTTAACTGATCTGGGTCAAACTGGTTCACGCAATGTCTGTCCCAGACCCCTTCCCAGTTTAATTTAAACCCCCAGCATCCCAGATGCTTTGCAGCCTTGGGCAGGGCTCTGCTTTGTGCTCCAACCCAGCATGGCTGGCCCCACCCCTGTGCTCCCTGGTGGGAGCTCTGGCAGAGATGGCAGGTACAGAGGCATCTGCCTGGCTTCCTCCTGCCCCCTCCCACTATCCTCCTTATTCAAGCAGGGATTCCCCCGCTGCCCTCCCCCACAGCACGGACCATAGCCAGCATGTGGTATGCTAGCTAATGCTGAGAGGTGTCTGTGTAAGGCAGACAGGACAAAGGCAGATAGGACAGTGTCTGCTTAGGGCTTTTTGGAGCTAATCAACAGGTAGCTGGTCATGTCCCTCTGGTCCTTCCTTAGAAAGAGCTGTTTAACAAGAGATCAAACTAATGAAAGAGATTTTTGTTTTGTTTAGATGGGGTGCTAAATGCTGTGTTGCTCCCTGTGTAACTCCCTGCTGTGTAACTAAATGCTGTCTAACTCCCTGCTGGCTCCTTCATTGGTCAGGAGTGAGGTGCAGGGGGGGGAAGGGGAGGACCCCTTCCTAATCAGAGCATCCCCTCCCTCAGCTCAGCACTTTGGAAGGGAAGGGAGGGCTGTTCTAGTACCCCTTGGCTTCTAGTCTCAGCCACTGCAGGCATGTGCCTGCATTTCCTCAGTCCAGAGGGAATGTCTATACAGTTGCAAACCAGTTCAGCCTAGCCAGGTTAGACTAACCAGCAAAGATTGAATCAATTCATGTTCAGGCTTTTTGAATGTCTGTCTCTAGCCTACATTTTTTTCAAGTGTAGAACAGATACAGACAGATGCACACAAAATTATGGGGGAGAATGAGGAAGGGAAAACCTCTTTAGGCAATGTTGCATTAATTATAAGTCAATGGCAGCTCTTGGGCTGTCATTGGCCAAACTTCTTACAATGCCTGGATTGGCTGGTGAGCAACACTGCATGAGCAACACTGACCAGTAAAAGGGTTTCTTTGTGCTTGGTTCATTCATTTGCAAAAATCAATGTGGTATTAATCATTAATAGATCTATCTAAACATTAATATGCACACAGTATTATCCTAAAAGACTGTCTCAGAGCAGGGATTTCCAGGTCTCCCAGGTTCTAGATAGTAATCTAACTACCAAGCCATCTTTCTGCTGTTACTCCATTCAATTGTCTGCATTTAACAAGTAACTCCTTAGACAAATATATTTATGTTAAATAATATTTGTTTAAGAAATTACTTGGCCTGCTTAAAGAATATATATATTATGTTACACACACACAGATATATTACCATCCCTCATATTAAATTCTATAGGACTTTGGGTGGTTATTTGAACATGCAGTTTGATTCTCTTCTCACTTTTATTGAAGCAAATAAGAATAACTAGGGCCTGTTATCAATCGCGATCTTGCATTTTTTTGTGAAAGATCATGAAATTAAGTGATTTTCAAGAAAAATGTAATTTGCAATAAAATGCCATGATATGACTGCTTGCTGGGGAGATCACCAGCAAGCAGCCATATCATGACATTTAGTTGCAACAAGATGCCTGCTGCAGGCTAGAGAAAGTGTTCCTCAGCCAGCAGGAAGAGCCTACCAGCCGAGGGAGGAGGGGAGGGTTGCAAAAGGGACAGGAGGAGGAGATAGCTTGGGGGACGGGAAGGGCTGTTTGCTCCTCCAGGTGGGAAAACTGAGTGGGGGGTGAGTTGGGGCTGGGGGGAGGGAACACATGTATGAAGGAACAAAGAGCCCCTCCCCTACCTAGTGCCAGCCAGGGCTATCTGCCAAGGCACCCTCAAACCCCCATGCCTCAGTTTTCCTGCCTGGAGGAACAAACAGATCCTCCCCTACCTGGTGCCAGGACTGTCTGCCTCTTCCAGGGAGGTGTGTGGGGCAGGGGAGCTGTGGGCCTTTCTGCAGCTATCAGAGGCCTTGGGTGCAAGGCCTCTCCTGCTGCAATTAAATCTGGCCCTAAATCTGCCCCCTCAGCCAATCACAGGGCATGGGAGGATGCCTTGATCTGGGTGTGAAAATGGCGGCCATTGCCACGATCAGGCCATGATATTAGTGAGCTGGGCCTGCAATATAAATGTGGTGGAAGGAAAAGGGAAACAAGGGGCAATTAAATCAAAATATATGAACAATTGCAGGGTTTTCACTGTGCAGAATTTGCAGGTACATTAATGAAGACTCATTGAACCCTTAAACCTAAATAAAGAAAAGTACATAAAAAATAATAGGGTTAAGACTGCTCGATAATAAATGCTTATGCAATTCATTTTATTGTCAAAGCCAACAAGAATACATCCAGTGAAGGACGTATTCCCAAATAATAAGAAAGTTCTGCTTTTTTCCCCTGTAGCATTATTGGGCATTGTTTTTCCTTCCTGTTTGTTTCCCTTATGATCTAAAGGCTTCCACTTTGATGGGGGGGTTTTTAGAAAAGACACCCAGAATTTGATGGGACTTTTGATATTTCCACTCAATCTATTATATAGTAGCAGAGTATTTATTTATGCTCCATTGTTCTCAATTATGTTAAGAAGAGACGCTTGGAATGGTTTTATAGTACAGACTTGTTCCGATTTGGGCAGTGTTCACTGAATGTGAAACAAGCATAGATAAATCTATATTTAATCTGTTCTTGACACTTGCCCATTAATACAATGTAGGGATTTTCACTGATATAAACATGGGTACAATATAAGAAACACGGTCAGCTTACACTCTTCACTATTGCCTATGTATTATGAGGTAACAGTAATGGAAACAGCATATTTTGGTTAAGTTATACTCATTGCCTCTATGTCTACTAGGGACATTGTTTGAGATTCATATAAAATATGCAGCACTATTCAGCTGCTGATCTTTTCAAAGTTCCTTTGAAATATGATGTTGTGCTGTAGTTCAAAAGAAAAAAAATTCCCAGAGGAAAAATTCAGAATAAATAAAATATTTATTGGGTTTGCCACATAAACTAGAGCAGACCTGAATAAGGATATGATATGAAAGGGGCTGAGGTCACAGAGGAAGTGGAAGGATAGTCATTTAGCAAGTCCTGTTTCTAACAGAACAAGGCTGCTGAGGGAGAAAAGAAGGTGAATAAGAGACCACAGAACACAAGCGAGAGGAAATATATCAGATATTATAAAACCCTGAAGGAAGCTATCAGATGATACCAGAAACCATACTGAATTGGAACTGTGACATGGTTGACACAAGAAGGCAATGACTCTAAAAGAAAACTGCAGGCTTAGTGTTAATACTCAGAGTTAATACACCAAAGATGAAGTAAGGTACCAATTCCTTCTGGAAATTAACCTTTGGAGGCTATAAAGAGAAACTCCATTCAAAAGCACTGGATGAGTTTTCCATAGCATGTTAAGTCTTTTGTAAATGCCAGACTGTCCACTGCAGATTGATGCAGAGAGAGCTGAGATGACAGGCTCAGGGTACATCAGAAAGGGCAGGGGAGAAAGAAGAAGAAATGGGATAACTGGAAAAACAATGCAAAGTAAAATCTGAAGATCATTCATTAAAAAGCAGTTAAAACCATTAAGAGGAACCTGAAACTCATGTAGAACCAGTGCCACAAGGCACAAACCTCAGTTGAAATTAAGAAAATAAAAAGGCACAGGCTAAGACTGATTAGCCTCTGTACAGCGTAATAAACGGTAGCTGTCCAAAAGATCACTGTGGCGAGAGTTTCTTCTACACCCATGAACTCATTAATTGCTCATATTGAAAGCAATGTGGGACAACAACCTATCAATTGCTTGGTAATAATGATAAATTTTAACAGTCCTTCTCTTACAAACCTCTTTGAAAGACATTTTGCCTCGTTTCCTTCCCCATTTGACTAAAAAAGTATTAAGCTGTCTTTTATTTATCTAGTGACAGCAATTTCAAGCACAACTTACCGAATTTGCTGGAAACTACAGCAGAGAACATTCCTGAAAATATTTTGCAGAAAATACCCATACATGTATTGAAATTAATTCATACTAACAATGACTGGGCCCTTGCTTTCTGGAGATAATCTAGTGAATGAACTTACTAGCCAGCCGGGTAGAAGAGATGCTGAATTTTAAGAAAATGTTGCAGAATATTTGTAAAAGAGTAATATTCAACCACTCAGAGTACTGAAATAATGGTTTGATCCAGACTTTGAGCTCATGTACATAAACAGAGCAGCTACAGCTGTGCAAAGCTTTGGGTGGTGATTTGATTCGGAGGAGATTCAGCCCGATTCAGTGGCTGAATCTCCAAATCTGAATTGAATCAGGGGACCAATTAAAGGGTCCGAATCAATTCAAAGCTCTCTGAATCTTTGGAAAAGATTCAGAGAACTTTGATGATTTGGGCAGTCCCTGCCACCTGCAGCAGGGAGCTGCAGCCAGACTTGGAGCTGATAAGTAGGAGGCAGTGGGGG
>NW_005841895.1:3573178-3584849 GCF_000455745.1 Alligator sinensis | reverse complement strand
AAAAAAAAAAAACAACGAAAAACCCCCCAGACTCCCCACTCCTGCCGGCAGGGGGCAATCCCAGCTGCCCCCCACCACGTAGGTAGCCCCCAAAGCCCCAAGGCCACTGCAGGAGAGGCGAGTCCCAGGGCTTGTCTTGGTTTGTTTTTTTCTTAAAGGGCCAGAGCCCCGGTGAGTGGGGCACCCACAGGGGGGCTGGGGGAGCAGGGAGGGTTGGGGGGCTTATGCAGAGCCCCCCACGCAATGTGGGGAAGTAGGGAGCAGTGCGGATCACTCCCCTGCCTGGCAGCACCGACTGAGTTGGGGCTTTTCTTTTTTCCAAAGTGCCAGGAGCTGGGGCTGGGGTGGATGGGCCTGGCCTGGCTGATTCAGAGATTCAGCAGCAGGTGACTCTCCAAATCATATTTGGCCAAATTGATTCAGGACACTGATTCAAATCACCAAATTGAATCACTGTCCTCCAAATCGGCCAAACCCGAATCCGAATTGAATACTAGCCACTTTGCGCAGGCCTATTAGCAGCACTGATTCAGAGTACAAGCTAATAAAATAATACTTCTAATGAAATATTATGAATGAATCTACTAGATGCTAGCAAAAAAAATGTTCAGGAAATATCTTTAAATAAAGAATAAATGTGAGGACACTAATCCATTCAGGAAGAACATACAAACATAAAAAGAGATGAGGAAACTATGAGATGGAGAGATAGAAACATCATTGTGATTTATTTACAAAGTTCTACTGAAAATATCAGGAAGGCAATTCTTTTATGAAATACTTTTAAATTGTAGGGCCAAGTTTTGCAGTCTTTACTCAGCTGAAGAAATTAGTGGTATAACTCATTAAAGGAGAAATTTTCAGTTACTGGACCAGTGTAACAGCTCCTGAGTGGTTATTATAAGAACAACTATTTACATGCTAATTTATCCAAATATGTGGAGCACATAGGAGAAAATGCTCCCTTTCACAACAGAACCCATACAAGAGTTTTATTACAGTCTCTGAAATTTGCTAGAATCCTCTTTATTTGGGGTTGTGCAGCGTACTTTTGACTCCAGCAGAGTGCCTCAGGCACTGTGGCAATACGTTAAAGATGAGAGAAGCAGACTGTCCAGACAGATTATAAAATTGTTTTTTGTTTTGAGTGTTTGTATTCATCTGTTCTCTATCAGAGATATATTATATAAGCACCACTGCCATATTTATCTCAGCATGACATAACAATGAAATGACTGGGAAACCAATTGGTGTCACTCTTAGGTTCAAATCATTCTTTCACTGTCACATCTGTTGTTCATTCATTTATTAGTCAATACCACAGTCACCTACAGTCCCTTAGCCAAATGGTGGGATGTGATTAGCATTTTATATACTTGGGGTAAAATTCAACCACATGCATAAAGGCAGTTCAAGGCCTATGGAAACATGAAGTACCATCTGATAGGGGTGTGTGAAACTTCAGTCCGTGATTCAATTCAGAGAAGATTCATCCCGAATCACCGAATCTGAATTGAATCAGGAGAAGAAAAAAAAAGCTCTGAATCAATTTGGAAAGCAGTCTTTCAGGGCAACAGAAACTGAGAAGAGGAAGGGGGAGCAGGGGGGAAAAGACTGACATCTGTAGCTGGTCCATGACTGTGATCTTTCCCTGAGTCCCCTTCCAATCACAGTGCTCTGGGGGAAGATGTAGAAACAGCATATAATCCTCTGTCTGCAGCATTTCTGTGTATTTTGAGCTGTTTCTGCCTGAACAACAGCATCTGAAAGATACTGCACTAGCTTGGCTTCCTACCTAGTCAGTCTTCTGTTCTTGGAAAGGATTGGATATAGCTTACTAACTAGAATCCCTTTACCTATCTCAATCCAATCCATTTCTTTCAATTTATATTTGTTCTTGTCCCCCCACCCCTTTTAAAAAGAAAGCTGTGTTTTCCCTGGCAGTAAAACCCCATGCACCTATGTTGTTGAAACTTGGAGGCAGCATCATGCCCTCAGAAGGGGCTAGCATCCCTGCTGTTTTCCCTGCTGTTTTCATCCATCTGCCTTAACACACACGACATGAGTTTAGCTTTCAGCTGTTTGAGGTAGTTTCCCAGAAATCCCTGCACCTAATTCCTTGAAACTTGGCAGAATTCATGCCATCAGAGGGGGCTACCATCCCTGCAAGATTTATCTGAATCAATCAAAAAGTAACAAAGTTATAGGTATTTCGGTGATTCCCCATTATAGTCTATGGTCGAATCTCCAAATCTCTCTGAATCAGTGCTGAATCTTCCGAAGCCAATTCAGCTGAATTGATTTGGGATGGTGATCTGAATCTCTGAATTGAATACTTCCGTATTTGCACAGGCCTACCACCTAAGTCCTTTTTCAAATGTAAGAGATGTTCATGTTTTTGCATAAGGGTGAATTTCTCCCTTGCATCACAGATCCAAATCAGATTTTGCCTGCTCTCTGGGTTTTGATAGGATCTTTAGTTTTCTTACCATGCGGTAGCATATAGAAAAACAAAAAATGCTAAGGAATATACACAGAAACACACACACACATTTGCAAAATAATAAAACAGAAATGATGTATTCTTAGAAATGTGCGTGCAGAATTCTTACTGGATGTAATTTGTCACAGCTCTGTTGACAGCACTTAAGGATGTGATTCACTATGATCATTCCTATAATATAATGTCAGCCATATGCATGCAAAGAATACCTCACACAGCTAAAATAAAACAAGTAAGTGCATTAATCATTGTAATCATAATTACAGACTCAATAAATCAAACTTGCAAATATCACAAATGAAGAGATGTAAGGAAGGGGGAGAAACTGGATGCATAGCCATCTAATAGCTGTAGCTTTCACACAACTAAGAAGAAAAAAAATCTACCCCAATATTAACAAGTGATAGTGCACAGCAAAATGTTGACAATGACAGCAGCAAGCACGAGGCTCTGAGTATAATGTGTACTGAAAACAATGATTTATGTAAAAGACAAAATTAGATTTAATACTTTCATGAAGAAGATGGTGCCTATAGAGTTGTTCTCGCCATTTTTATTTACTACAGTTTCTTAAGCACTTTATTACTGCATAGACGTGGTTACATCTTTTTTAGTAAAATAAAGATTTTTGTCAAGGAATACGTGTTAAATCAAGCCGCTTATGCAAACTGAAGATTTCTGGGCCTCATGTTACCATTTAAGGTATACAAATAAATGTTTAGATATGCATGTTATTTTTAACACTTTCCAAATTCTATTTATTGACAAAACCCCTGCAGCTTCCAAGTAGGAGCAAAAGTGAAACAGGCAATTTCACCTTCCTTTCGTATTTGATCTATTAGTTTCCACAACTATTTCTTGAAACGTATTCACCTCAGGAAATAGTTGTGGAAATATAATATAATAATATAATATATTTATTATAGGTAACTACAACTGCAAACAGTAGTACAGTAAAAGATATGCAAATATAATTTATTCAACAAATTCCCTCTTTATTTGTGAACTGCATACGCTTCATTTTCAGCTTTCTCAACTGTACTAACAAATTATTCACTTAATAGTTTCTTCAAATTATGCTTAATCTGCAGCTTTTCACAATGAGTTCAATAGTCAAAATTCAAGCTGTTTTGCTTGAGGATGTAAATTGCCTGTTTTTGTGTCTATTACCTGACGAAGGGTGCGGACAAGCATTCAAAGGAACGATGAGAAATCTTGTGGTTTTGTTCCTTCTGTAGGCAACCCTATTAGGAGAACACAATGCAAACATTAGAGAGACCAGGTGGATGCTGTGCAGACTGTACTGCCCATGGCCCACAGCCAGGGGATATCCCAATGTGCTTTGCAGGCTCCCCTGGCTTATGGAGAGTATCAAGACAAGTGGAGTGCAGAGGACAATAGTGATCAGCTGGCTGCTTCAGGGGACCATGTCTCTTTGGGGAACTCCTGTTCACAATCTCTCCTCCCTCCTGCCCTGCTGTGTGGCTTTGAGAAAGGAGACCCAGAGTGTCTCCTCTCTCATTAATTGCAGGCGTGTCAATTTCTATTTCAGCAGCCTGTAAGGGCTGGTTCTTGGAAGCACAGGTGTCTGGGTCTGGATATGGGTCACGTGTGGGGAACAGCTGCCTCAATACTCTGTGCCTTGATGCAGTGGAGCCCAGCCTAAGCCACAGACTGTCTTCCTGGCCAGGGGGCAGGGGAGATCAATGCATGCTGGGATGCTGGAGGACAGCACTGTGGCTTTTGTTGGACAGCTAAATGTACATGCATTCATTCTCCTGAGAGAGACACTCTTCTGGGAGCCACTTCTACTTGATTGGAGTTAGGTTCATTTTCTCCTCGAACTGTCATTTTTGTTCAGGGGACACTGTGAACTTTTGTACACTTAGGGTTCTTACCAGGGGAACTATGCACCCTGGGTAGATATTAGTCTCAGAACTGCCTTCAGGATTTCAAATCCTGAACAATTTTTTTTCTGTGAATATTCTGCAAATTATGCTTAAAATGAAATTCCCTCCACACACATAGGGCCTAAGTGATCTTGTAGGCTGAATGTGAAAAGATTTCAGAGGTAAAATCACCCTTGTGTGATCAGCATTCCAGCTTTTCAGCTAGACAGCTCCTCTGCAGCCATACTGTGCCTACTGAATTCACAGGCTTTCCTTAGTTCATCACCAACTCGCCCCCAGTGGGGATGACCTTTCTGCACTAGGGGAAGTCCAATGGGTACTATATTAGTGGAAAGCATGCACAATTGCCACATGAGCTGTAAACAAGAAGATGGCCACCCTATAGACCTGGAGGAATTATTTGTTTTCATTCATTCTGCTTAAAAAAATGAACCAAATTCCTAGCTAGCACGGGACCTTTAGTCCTAAGAGTGGAGAAGAAAAGGCTCTATGATGACTTCACAATGTTTTGTTCCTGGAGATGGCCAGTTTGGTTCACATAATAAGGGAAAACCATCTAAACACAGTCTAAATTATGTAGAAGACTACTTGAATAGCCTGGGTATCATTGAATTCTGTGTACAACACAATCCCACCTGAAACCCTAATCTAACTAGAAAGGTTGGGGGCAGAGGACCTAAGTGAAGCATGTTTAAAAGGTGTCAGAATTGGCATTCTAGTATCTGTCCTAGTGAGCCATTTTTACCTTACTATATTTTAGCAGCTATTATATAACTAATACACAATTCCTTGTGACAATTTGGGGAAATACTGTTAATGAATTTAGAACAATTGAAATCTATATCTTCTGTCTCCTTCCTCATCTTAAACTTGTACCTACTCCTACTACTTAATTAAATTGAGTTCCTCATAAGCACCATCCCACCTTTCCACAAGGAAAAGTTAGGCAAGGTGAATCAAAGGGAATAGGTAGCTCATCTTGCTAACTTTCATTCCCGTCTCTTGCCGGAGAGACGGTTCCACCTTCTTTTTTTCATTAAATCCCAGCTATGTAATTCAAGGTTAGATGAAGTTTCCTCATCCATAAATGGAAAATTCAATTCTAAATTTAGGAAAGTAAGAAGAGAGAAGTTCAGAAATTTGGCCCATTCTTCGCACTGCAGCAGGAGAGGAAGGACCTCACAGAATTAGTTACTAGTAAATGATGTATGGGTTTGTCAGACAGTTAATGCTGTGCTAGACACTTTCAGAAACTCGAATTAAATATTTAGTATTTTATGAAGGTCTGAGGCGTGTATATTTGCTTCAGCTTCTAGGTTCTCATTTGGGAAGAAGCGAAGAAGAAAATACCAGAATATTCTCTGTTCCTTCCCATTCTGTGTTCTTAACCTTTATTGTTGAAGCCAGAGGTGGATTAAGGTGTACTGGGGCCCCAGGCAAGCCAAAATTGGAGGACCCTTCCCCCCACGGGAGCTCGGCTGCAGGGGATGGAGATGGCTCCTTCTCCTCCTAGTGCTGGCCGGGGAGGCTGGGTGGACCCCACCGGGCGGGGTGGGGGGAGCACATGTCCGCCTCCTCTCCCTGCTCCCTGCCCTTGCTATGGCTAAATGTACACACACATGCACACACAGGTGTGCACAGACACAGACACGCACACTCTACTCTCACTCTCTGCCCATGGACACAGACACAAACACACTCTTCCTGCTGTGAGCAGACACACACAAACACACACACACATGCACAGACAGACAGATAGACAGACAGACACACACTTTCCCATCATAGGACCACTCCCTTCCCCGACTCTCAAGCACATGGAGGCAGCTCTCCTCCACTCCCTCCTGCCGTGAGCCATCTACAGCTCAGTCTAGCTCCCCACCCAGCCCCTATTACACTTACCGGCAGGGAGCTGCTGCCCAGCTGTTCATGCAGCCATGCAGATGCAGTGGGCCGAGCCGAGCTGGACCAGGCCTGCCATGCTGTGTCTCTGCGGGTGGGCACAGTACTGGGAGGGGTGGCTGTGGGGTGAGGCTGAGATGAATTTGGGGGGCTATAGCCCCCAAGGCCCTCCCAATGCTGCTGCTTGCGAAGGCATGGTGCAGCATGGTGCTCCTGGCCTGGCCCAGCCCAGCCCCAACTGCCCCCTGACCAGGTGGGAAGAGGCTCTTTCTGGCCTGGTTCAGCCCCCTCCACCCCAGGTGCAGCACTGCTTTTCTAGCCTGGCCCCAGCCCTGCCCCCCCAGCCCCGCTGGTGGATGGGCCCTGCTTCCAGCTACCAGGGAAGCAAATGTGAAAGCCACAGTTTTAAACTTGGCACCATTTTTGTCTCCGTGCTGGGAGACAGAAATAAATGCTGAGTTTAAAACCATGGCTTTCACATTCCTGGTGCTGAGCATCCCAGGGCCCTGAACTGGTAGAGGCCCCTGGGCTCTTGCCCAGCTGTCCCGCTCATTAATCCATCTATGGTTAAAGCACTTACTGAAAAATAGGAAACAACAGTGAGACTAAAACCAGCAAGCAAGCCAGACAGTCTGTAGGGGCCTGTGCAAAGTAATGTGGTAGTCCTCAAATAGGTCTCTTAGGGTGCAGACGGATGTGAAATTTTTCATGTGATCTGGCTCCTGAAAGCCCTGTACAGCTATGATGTACCACATATGCATGGTTGCAGAGTGCTTTTAAAATGGCTGATGGTGAGAAAAATTAATCCTCATCAAATCAGGTATTGGATTAAGGCACTCTGCTTTAGAGCACTTTAGGGAACTTGTGCCCTTGAGGGTTCATTTTTCATGCAGAAAAGAAGCTGTCAGCAGGGAGGGAGGGGGAAGGAAGCAGCACAGAGATGGAGGTGGGGTGGAATGGAGCCCCCACACCTCACGGTGTCCCCCCAGCTAACCCTGGCTGGGTTATTGAAATGAGGGGACTCCATTTCACCCCATTCCCACCCACCCAGCTCCAGCTGGGCCTCCTGAGAGCAGCAGCAGTTTCCAGCTGTTTTTTCTCGCCTGAGCTGAGGGAGGGTGGTTGTGCAATGGAGCTCCCTCACTTTGCAGGCCCAGCCCAGCTCCCCCCAGTACCCCAGCTTGGGAGTGGCCATGAGATAAGGGGACTCCAAGGAGGTTGCTGGAGTGCCCCTGCCTGCTGGCCAGGGCCAGTGCAGACAGGCTCGATCCCCCTCCACCCAAGACCCAACAGGTGACCATTTGTTGGTTTGCCAAGGGGACTTGAAATCATGGCTCTTTACGTGAAGCACCTGAGTTAGAGTGGGGCTCTGAGCATCTGTGGCTCCCTTAGTGACTCCTCGCTGGATGCTACAACACCTACCGACCCACACTACATGCAAAGCCATACCTCCTGGCTGTGACTCAGGCTCTGATGTCGGCTTTGTAGCATTTATGGCCTCTGAAGACATCCTTTTTCCAAGTCAGTGAAGCAAGGAAGCAGCTGAAAAATTGCTTTTTAAGTGAAGAACAAAGAACAAAAGTTACAAAACGACACTTCTGCAGAACTTGAACGTTGGTGCTAGAGTCAGATGAAATGGCTGAGGTGAGATCAGGGATGCATTTTGGTTGCAAAGATCACACTGGTATAAGGCTGTTATATAAGATTTCTCTTCTCTGTGAGATTTGGAAGGTGACAAAAACTCAATGGAGTTGTAGCACATTTGCCAAAGTTGGGTTAAAAAAGATAAGCAAAGGAAAGGACCAGAGACCTGACTCCCAGCTGCTGTTGTCATGATGGCTCCAACAGTCAGCAACTGATAATGCAGCTGAATATCTTGATTTTACAATGCTAGATTATCATATATGAATGGCCCTGAACTTTGGTGAAGTTTTGAATAAAGACACAAACTTAGTGGTTGGCTCCAGTTTCTTTTAAGGACCAATGAGGATCAAAGAGCAATCTTAATCTCTGGAAACAACTTTGGGCCAAGGTGTATTTATTTTATAAGTAAAAAATAGAAAACATATTTTGCTTTATACAAAACAGGGCTAATGTTAAAGAAATTTGCAGCAAGGCTTCTTTTTAATTTTTAGTTTTGTTTAGGAGAAAGGAAAAGATAAAGAAACTTAAAATTGAATTTCCATGTGAATGCCACACTGAATTAATAAAATGAGTACCAAACCTGTTTATATGACTCCAATTGTTACACAAATGGTTTTTAAATGAATAAACATAAGAGCATAAGAGAATGAAAAATCCTCCATTATTCATTAAAGACTTTTAGTGCTTCATTAATTCTGTTGCTATAATCCACTTCTGATTAGCCGGGTTGTTAAGCAGCCATTGTCAAGTGCCACTAAGTGCAAGGAATTTTTTTTCAGACTACATTGGTGTCATTTGAATGTAGTTAGCAACATCCCATCAGGTGTTACGGCCATGCCTGCAGGGTATAAATTAACTGTGACTTCTTTAGCACTTCAGGAGCACTCCTTTTTAATCATGTTTTCATATGAATTTTCATTTACACATAACACAGTAAAAAAGCTGTTAACATATTAAATTACATAGCAAGCCACCTTATCACATCATCAGTATAATATAAGCTAAGAGAGGCAAAACGAATTTGAATAAAAAAAGAAAGAAAAGGAAAAAAAGATTAGAAAAGGGAAGGTCTAAAGGTCTAGTACAGAGCCTACAGAGCAGTTGATAGACTTCAGTTGGGATCGGATAAAGTGTTTAGTGGCAAAAATCCAGATACAGAACTTGGCATTCCACCTGGTTATTCAGGATGAATTACTCCCTGTGGGAAAGTTTCAGGGTCCCAGAAACTAATATTATCAGGAGGGCAGAGTCATGCATTCAGAGACCTGTCCTTTTGCAGCAATCCAGTTTATCTGTTTTTCTGGTCTCCTGCAAAACTGTCACTCAAGTCCTTCCTTTCCCAGAAAGAGGGAAGCCTCTGAAAACTTTGTGCAACCTCATACTGAGACCCAACCAATTCTGGGATTCATTGGATTTGATGGTTAAATCTTGCCGGGAGCCTGTCCTTTGACTTCACTGGGGCACATGAAGTCAAAGACCTTATGTTAACTCTAGAGACTACAGACAGAAAAAAGTCATTTGTGGTTTGCCCTCTTTCACAAATGTATTGCCCTAATATGCTATTTTATAAAATTCAATAATTTTTTCCACACGTTTTTCCTTTCCTCTAAATGCTGATGTTCAGGAACCTTCACTCGTTTCTTTCCAATACAGACTTTGCAACTGTTATCTGCTCATCTGTCTCCCTCAGGGTACATTTTGCAATGCATTCTATATGGGGCTATCTTAAATATTTGGCAGCTACAGCCACTAAAGGGATTGGCAGCCAGCTTGTTAACTAGAATCTCTTTTCATGAGTACATTAAACCTGTGCTCTATACAACCTGCACTGGTAGTCCACTGGTTTCCAAATTGCTTTTATTAGTTGTTGGGTTTCATTTAAAAGACAGCCTAGAGCTGTTTCATGTGCTGCATGATAGGAAATAACACAAAAGGACCGCATGCTTCTAAAATTATAGCGGTTTCTTTTTTAAGAAGAGCTATTTATTGAAGTGATGCAACTGTTCAACTACCTAGAATGGAAGCTGCACATGTACTTGCTTCCTAGCATCTCATCCAAACCTTCTTCCTGCAACTTGTACTTTTCCTTCCAAGCTCCATTCAGGGTACTAAATGGACCTCCTTGCCTTATTTACAGTCAGACAAGGCACCTGAATTGAAGCCCCATCACTACAAATGGGGACAGCTGACAGGATGGTTCATAAGGAATTCACTTTTTCCCGAGGCATATAGGCTAAATACAACCCCAAACCCTGCAAGCTAAGTACAGACAGTCAAAATCCCACAGATGAATCGATTCTATCTTTGCAGGTTAGTCTGAGCTGCATAGATTGAACTGATAAGCAAGTGAACAGATGTCCACTTTTGATTCTGGAAATGCAGCCACGTGCCCACAGTGGCAAGGGAAGAAGCTGGGCGTGCTAGAGCATGCCTCCCTGCTCAGCTGGAGCACAGAAATTGAGCCAAGATTAGCCTGCCCATGCTGCTAGGCAGGGTTTGCAGGGGAGGTGCAAAGCATCCTGGGCTGCTGGGGGACTGTGAGTTAACTTGAATCTGGAGGGGATCTGGGACAGAAGTTCAATAAACTGATTTCACCTAAATCAGTTAAGTCTGGTTTATCTTAAGATGGTTTTGGCCATATTGGAAGAGGTTTACATGCCCTGAATTTCTGTTGTGTTACAGATTTGAACCAGTTTATAATCACTTATACTGGTTTATGTGTAATTTCTGTCCCTACCCATAATAGCCTGAGTGCATTAACCTTTCTACAGAACAGTGCAATCTTTACTGACTTCCTTGTGAAAAGGTATGTTTTGGGTAGGGCTCAGAGCAATGGTGTTGGACTTCATGGATGGATGAACATGTTAATCATTTACTGTTATATTTATGTTGTCATGGGTTATTTTGGTTAGATTTGAGGTAGATCGATGTGTCTGCCCACTTATATTTTAAGTGCTTTGGGACAGGACTCTGGGGGTGCATCCAGATGACTGCAGATGTGTGGTATACACCACACATGCTGCATGTGCAGGCATTCCCTGCGCTGCTAATTTGCAGCACAGGGTTGGGGGAGGAGGCGGTTTGACCCTGGGAGATCCTGGGGTCAAAAAAACTTGTGCCTAAAAAAAAAAAAGTGGGGTGGCACAAACAGTGGCAGTGTGCAACCCAAAACCAAAGCCTGGCCAGCCAGCGCCAGGCTCTGGCTGCCTGCCAGGTTCCCTGCTGCAGGATCACTGCAGCTGTAGCTCCTAGAGACCCTCAGGACCCCAGGTAAGGCTGCTGGGATCAGCACAGTTGCTGGTGCCAGCCTCCCTTACCCCACCTGGGCAATATGTGTATTTTCTGTCCCTACCCATAATAGCCTGAGTGTATTAACCTGTTACTGGGGAATAGCCTGTTACCAGGGAACAGGCATTCCCCAGGAATACATAACAGCAACAAGCATTATGCCGCTGCTGTTTGTCCCCAGGGAAATGCACATTCCCACTCGTGGGGACATGCCTGGGTGGGGTTTTGGTCTGCATTTGGATAACATCCGGCACAACGGCAGTTTGTTCCATGATGGGCTTCTAGATACTGCTTCAATTGCAATGAACTTGAGAGCCATTAAAATGTACATATGTTCAAATGTATATTATTTGGAGCGTTAAAACATTTTAAAGCCCTTTTTATGTAATCCCCAGAGCAATTCGTGGGCGCCTGGGAATAATTC
>NW_005841895.1:3566942-3573168 GCF_000455745.1 Alligator sinensis | reverse complement strand
GGGAACAGGCTCAAGTCAGCTCAGGGGTGCTTCTAGTGTCCGCCTGGCCTAACTGCTTGTCTCTTGTGGCCAGAACAAGAGTGAGGAGGTGGAGCTTGTTCTGTTGGCAAAGATTAAGCAGATATAGCCTAAAGCATGGAGGCAATTAACTCCCATGGACAGATGTGGGGCAGTGAACTGCACAGTTTTAAAGGTCAATTAGCAATGTTATTCCCTACCTGAATGTTGTTCACTGGGTATTTACAAATTGACATTTCCACTTCATGCACTCCCAAAGTTTCTTATATCACAGCATTAAGAAAAAACCCAGTTACCGTGCTGTGTGTGAAACAAGCCATTCCTAGTGTTTTTTTTCGCATGGCTGTGGTTCTTTAGTTCCAGACCGACACGTTAGATTTACAGGACATTTATAAAAAACCTTTATGCCAACTGCAGATAAACTGATGGGAGTCTAAAATGCCCTTTAAACATTTTAACACTCCAAGTAATCTACATTTGAATAGATATAAATTCTAACGGCTCCCAAGTTCACTGCAATTGACTGCAGTGTTGTCAGCTTCTCTGCTTTCAGAATCCTTTTTTACAAAGTCTGAGCAATCGCTCCCCAAAGAAAGATGGCTGAAGACAATATATCACAAAATGTATCCACCTACATGAGGCTGCAAAAGGCAGGCGACTTGTCTAGACTCAAGCTGTCTCTGAATTAGATGATACACCTTTTTTTTTTTATTCCTTAAGAGCTGATTTTGCAAGATGCAGTCATCAGTGTTAATATATTCAGTTACAAAAGACAGGTGATAATATCAGCAAGTCTTTGGGTGAGACAATTTCCTCAGGAGCAGCATCCAGGAATCTATTACCCAAAGTCGCACAATTAGTGCTGCAGACACATAACATTAGCTTTGATACAAAGCGAAGCGTTTAATCTGAAACCTTATGCATTATCTTAACTATTTTTAGCTCTTTTGGTTGAGGCATCATTTTGAGACTCAATATCATTTAACTGATGAGTGAAAGAACAATAAACTGTTTCATGAATGATGCAGAGACGCAACACAAAAACTGCCGGCTTCCGTTCTTTTTAGATAGTGGTTTGTTAAAAAACTGCCTTTAAAGCCATTGTGTGCGTGCAATGCATTGCTTTATTGAAAGTAAAGCGTAAGGCAGATGCAAGCAAGTTTCAGGTACGTTGGTTCTTTTTATTCCAGTGTTTTCTTCTTAAGGACAATATATCTTTCATTCTGTTTGTCTTAATGAAAGCTTTCTTCCTCTGCTTGTCTTGCCTATAAATCTTGTCTACAGTAGGAAATTCCCTGCCACCTCTTCACTTCCAGGGGAGGTGGGAACCTGACTCTAGGTTAGACAGCAGCAACCGATGGAAGTCTGGCTGAAATCGTGACCTCCTTGAACCTGATAGCAAAGTGCCAATTGACTTTAATAGGGTTGGGATGCTGTTCCCTCACGTAGGTTTATATTTTCTTCGAATCAGTTTGCTATTTGCAGCAGTCTGTACGCTACAGTTCTGACCCTGACAACTGCCAGCAGAACTGAGCTTTTTGGTAGCGACAATGGGGCATTTGGGGCAAAAATCCTTTGTAGACAAACCTCTCGCTCCTTCTGGGGCAGCTCTGTCTGTGCTCTCAACTCTTTTGTAAGGGTCAAACCCTGCCAGCGTTAAGTTCTCCAAATGTCAGAACTTTGGTCTTGGTGTAACAGTGCACCACCAAGACCCCCATTACCTGGAGAGGAGGTAATGTGGGGTTATTACAGCCTCTCCCTATTCTCTGTTTCAGTTCCATAGTTGTTAGGGGCTGGAAGGGACCTTACAGATCCTCGGGTCCAGCCCCCCTGCACTTGGGCAGGAAAGATTGCCGGGATCAGATGACCCCAGCAAGATGGGCGTCAAGATGTTTTTTGAAGATCGCCTCATTGTATAATGTACAATTGGGGACAGAGGCACACAGTGTCACATTCATTGACACCATTGTGTTCCCTCTCACCCCCAAGCCTGTTGCTGCAGGGGTCCCTGTGTTTAGGGGTGCAAAGATGTGTTAAAAACACCTTCTTGGTTTTATAGTTCTCTGTGGCTGCCATGGAGAAGTTTGGTGTGAGGACATCAGTGGCAATAGGCCAGATGATTTTATCTTAATTTTCAGACACTTCAGGGCAAGTACGATGCCCTAAATTATGCATAATTTAATTCCTAACCAAGGAGCAAAATTAATTCTTCTTGCCAAACACTGATTGCTTGTTATCTTAGAAATTGCTTAAAAACAATTATGGAAAAGTTCTTTTCTTTCTTTTTAAACATTTTTTCCCGGATTTTTTTTTCTTCTATTCATACATACAGGGAAATGATAATTAAACACTGAATGTAATAGTCTTCCAATGATTATATCTTGTGAATGAGACATTTATTTATGCAGTACTTTGATTTCACAATGTGTTTAAAATGCATGGGATAGGCTTTCAGAGTCGCTTGTGCATAATACACTGCTTTAAAAATAAGTCACCATATCATTTTTTACTTAATGCTGAAAATCCCATGATCCCATTTTCTCTGTCACCAGAGCAGGATAAAAGAATTCTTGCTGTGAAATGCTCTTTCTTGAGGAATCCATTAAAGTTTAAGTTTGTGTACTGTATCAAGCAAGGTCTGTGTTCATTTCCCCAGAGCAGACCACAACTTCTTTGTGTCGCTTTTAGTTTTGGGAAGCTGCATTTGTAGCAAGAAATTGTATAACCATCTCTTTTTAGAACTCTCTGACTAATGGCGGCATTAAGGCTACAGGAGAATCAATGCAATTTGAACACAATTTACTAATTGGGGCTGACTAACAAGAATGAACAAAGGGAAAAGGAAGACTATTGTGTAAGACTTAGAGTACATTTAGCTCTTGATAGGCATATCAGAGATTTCAGTCAGAATGAATTTGGGGAATTAACTTGAGAGACCAAAGCAAGCATTTAGCTGAACATTTTCTGTGCTATTTTACCATATGCATTGTTTAATGTAACCATCTCAACAGTTATGCCCAAGGCCTATGTTTCAAATGCGGATACATAATTAAGCACGAGCAGAGAAAATTAATATATTAAGGTGTTTAAATTTTCTAGACACCAAGGTGTTCAGCATTGGACATTATGGGTGCGTGTACACAAGTGCGGAGACTTCTCTGATGTGGTGTAGTCAGAGCAGACTTGAATAATCTGCACTGTAATTACCACGCTCCCGCCAGCCTCCATGTCTCATATATCAGCAGCCCCACGTTTCAAAATGGTGGTGGGGGTGCTTGAACAGACTTTAGTGCAAGCGCCCCCCCATTTTGAAGTGCAGGGATGCCGTGGCGCTTTAATTCGAGTGGTTCTCAGAACCGCTCCAATTAAAAGGGCTGTCCCCCACCTCCAGAGTACATGTAAAAGTCCCATAAGAATCTTGTCATGATCTTTAGAACCACATATGTCAATAATAGTAATTTAATAATAGAAGCATGAATGTGGATTAAGGTAGAAAGAATATTTTTGTTGGAGGGGCAAGCTTTGAAAAGTATATGAGGGCCTTGTTACATGTTGCACTTTGAAGTGTTCAAATATTGATCAATATTAGTGCTAGCTCAAGTTTAGAGCAGTCACAGTCTGTGACTAAACCATCCCAGCTAAGTATTTGCTCATTTGGTCCTGAAAATGGCCAGGGATGGAGAATCTACAACTTCTCTAGGTAGCCTGTTCCCATGCATGACCACTCACATAACCAACATGTTCCTCCTAATCTCCAGCCTAAATCTCCCCTGATGCAGCTTGAGGCCACTGCTTCTAGTCCTGTCCCCAAAACCCACAGAAAAAAGCCCATTTCCATCTTCTCTATAATTGCCCTTCCGGCTTTTAAAAATGGTGATCAAATCCCACCCCCTCTCAGTCTTTCTTTCTTCACACTAAATGACCTTAGTTCTTTTGAAGTTGTCCAATTAAGAAAACAGGAAGTGAAAAAAATAATGTTCCTATAGTAATCTTAATTTAGCCACATCATGCATCCAATGTATATTCTGGTATTTAGCAAGAAGTTAGGTATACAAACATTTACTTTTTTCTACAAGCACTGGTACACATCATTCTATAAATCATGTATTAATATTCTAATAAAGTACAGATGGACCCCACAATTAAACCTTTTTTCTTGATTCCATTATTCTGTACTTTACAGAGAGCTCTACATTTTAAAATGCTACCACTAAGGCCGTATTTCCAGTTTCCTCTGTTATGCAGCTGTATTATGGTAGGAAACTGTTAAGTTTGATGACTAATGACATGATATAATGTGGCATGTTATGAAATGCAGTAATGCAGTATGTGAGCCAGGGAATTTGAAGACTTAAAAAAAAAATCTTTTAACAATACTGCTTCCTATTTCTCTCCCCCACCCCTTTTTGGAAAGGGCATGCTATCTACAAAATCAAATAGGTTTTCTTCAAGCCTTTTTCAGTGGAGGTAGCAGCTCAGTATTATGAGATGCAGAAAATTCAGCTAATGTGCTCATTATCACGCAAAATTCTGCTTCATCTTATTTAAAATTGTCAGGAAGTTTATTTAAAAATAGTTAATATCTATTTTTTCCATTAAACAGAATTTTCATTACTGTATCCCTGCAGTCTTTTTATACCCTACTACCTAATCCAATCTCCCCCAAAAGAAAACCATTTTTACAGAAAACCAGAACCATTTCCAGTCTCCCTGTATGGCACAGGTGTAAGACAAACACTGTAACTCTTAAGGATCTAGACTAATGGGTGCTAGATCCTAGAGCATTTGAAATGTCTATCATTTATACCTTCTCGCAGGTACTGTTGGCTATGACTGGTCCACTTTTCATCCCTAGGTTTATTAGGGCTGAGTGTGTCATGTCTTTTGTGATTAAGGATGATAATTTGTTCACCAGAGGAGATCTGCTAGAGTTACTGAGCCTGACACAGCAAGCTTCTGATCACACTCAATTTACATTCAAATTTTGATTTTCGTAAGGGCTCCTCTTGTATGGGTACAATTTTAAGCTGCACCTGCACAACATATTAGTAATGCACTCTAGCATATTTGTCCCCTTCAGCTTCTGGATTTCAAGTGTAATCCAGTAGGGGGGAAAATGTGTAATGTGTAGTGTGCGTGTACGTGCACTTGCAGACAGACAAGTTTGCACATTGCTAACTACTTAAACGGTGCAAACATATTGACACAAAAACTAGTTCATAAAGACTTGAGAGATTTTTTGCTATTTGTTGTATTTGTTAGTGTAGTTCAGATAATATTCCTTTTCCCCCCTTCCAGGAAAGACTAATATTTTCTTTGAAAAACTGGAAAAAAAAATTGGCCAAACGTCAAAAATGTTTCTGGCCAGAACCTACCAGAAACTAGGAAAAAATATCAGTGCTTTGAGTGAAATTTTTCAGTTTTTAATTTTCCAATGAAAATGGAAAGCTTTCAGGAAAAGCAATTTTCTATTAATATTTTCCTTTGGCCTAATTTGCCATAAAAAAGTTTAAATAGAACAGTTTCACCCAGCTACATTGCTATAAGGCTTATGACTCCAGAGCACGGCCCATTGTGTTGGGCACTATATAAAGACATATTAAAAGAAAATCTGTCACAGCCCAAAGAACAGGCTCTTCAAACAGACAAAGACAGACACAGGCACAGAAAGGGGACAGACACTGTCTTGCCCGAAGTCACACAACACTGGAAATAAAATCCAGATGTACTAGCTTCTGTCGCAGAGCACCTCAGTGCCTGCTCCTAGGGAGTAGAAACTGCCAGGGAGAGAGAGCCCTGGCAGGACATAACGAGCCCAGATGAGGGTTGCCAGGGTAACGGGCACAGCTGCGGGTTGCCGGGGCAACTAAGGAGCGCCAGCTGCCTGTAGGAGGCAGGGCCTGGCCCTTATAAAGCCCAGGGCTGAGACCAGGCTGGCAGTTCCCTGCCAGCAACCGGTGAGCCAGGAGCTCCCTTGGCTGAGATATGGGTAGAAGCCTGACTTGCAAGTACAGCTCACTATAGCCCTGAGAGGATTGGGCACTATGGTTTAGCCAGGAGGCTTTATGTTTGCGTTACAGCCAGGAGGCTCTAGTTTATGTTCGGCTTACATATTATACCGGAGGTTTGGGTGAGGCTGTAGGGGTTGGAGGAGGCCTCATAGCGGGGGCTCACGGTGTGGGGCCCCTGAGCGCAACCAGTGGGTTGC
>NW_005841895.1:3561794-3566763 GCF_000455745.1 Alligator sinensis | reverse complement strand
CCCCAGCCGCAGGCTAGTACAGCAACAGCCCTCAGACCGAGGCAGGGCGCTGCGGTGGCCCCCGCGAAGGCGGGGAGTAGCAGCGCGGTGAGCCAGGGCCAGAGAGGGTACCCGTGCGGTTGGCCTGTACGACCGGAGGCCCGCTAGAGAGTCCCTGAGTGGGATCACCCCGCCGGGGAAGTCCCAGAGTAGTTGAGAGTCCCAGCAAGAGGCTGGGTACTACAGAGAGCCCAGAGTGGGCTACAATATAGAGGAGGTCCAGGAAGCGGGCATGGAGACCCAACAACGTCTATCACATCAGCGAGGCTTGGGGCGTGGTATTAGGGGCTGGTAGGAGCCACGCATAGCCCATAAGACTAGGGTGCCTGAGGAGCACCCATTATACCGGGAGACCCCCAGGGGGTCCGAGAACTGCGGGGACAGAGGTCCCGAGTAGCTGTGCCCAGGGAGTCATAGGCAGCCTCCCAACATTATATATATATATATACACACACACACACACACACACTCCAACAAGACGTGGCGGGCGAGAATTAGAGGGTGCCTTGGGCTGGCCTTGACACGGAGCGAGGGACTTTGGGGAGATCACGGCCCCCCTGACGGACCCCGCCGTGACAGCTTCCCATGCAATAAATAAATAAATAATGTATTTGCAAGAAAAGGCTACACTTTTAGAAGAAACTTGGCCAGAAATATGACGTGAACCTGGAACCTAATAAAGCTGACATATATGTGTTGTGCAGTTAATACACTGATCATATAGTTTATATGTGTATACAGATTGCAGAGCGCTGCTATCTGACAACAGAGACCTCTGGTTGTGGATGTGCCTTTGTTCCAGGCTCAGGGAACCCTTTTTGAGGCCAAAGTGTTCTGGTGACGGCATCAAGATCTTTCCTTGCTGGGGATGGAAGAATAAGCACAGAGAACAAGGTAGCCACCGCTTACCCTGTTGTTCATGGGTCCCCTTGGACCATGGTAGAGATTCTGGACTCAGGAAGCTTGGGTGTATTAACACTTTTTGGTGGCTGCTCCAGTCACATGTACATCCATAAAAGCCATTGCTGTAGGATGCCATGGAGGGCATTGTGTAGCCCTCCATACTGGGATGAATTTCATCTTGTATGCATAAAGCAAAAAACAAGATAAGCTTTTCACTGAAAGCCAAAACACAAGGCTGGGCACGCTGCTCCCTGGGGAGGTTAAGCTTAGAGCTATTCCATCAATTTACTGATAAAAGTGCTGGGGAAGAGTGTGACCCTAGCTCAATTTTTTAAACCTTGCATCTTCTTCAGGCCAAATACAAAGCAGGTAGTGGGAGCCGTGTCTATCTTGGGCTAAGGCAATTTCTTTTAGGAAGAACAAGTGAGAACTGAACATAATGTCTGTGTATATGATTAATTTCCAGAGGCTAATGCATAAATAGGCTTTATTTTATGAGCCTGCCTTATAGAATGTGTGTATAATAAAAATCATGCCCACATCAGATTTAATGCAGGCTGCTACTCGGAGAAATCCCCTACATCCAGAAGTCAGCGCTAATCAACAGTAAACACAGTAATAAATAAAGCCCTTCACTTAATTTCCAGGTGAAATACTATTAAGATGTCTGAATCTAGAGTTTTCAGTTCTGAATATACAAGGCACTTTTGCTTCATTTACTTTTTATTTGATGTGTACAAACAATATGAGCGCTGACTATAGCATGGTGGGTTTCCATCTAAATAAAATTAGACAAATGATGGCAAAATAAACAAGCAGCCAAATCAGAAATACACCATGTAGTTATTCATCTGTCTTCCAGATAAGATATTCTTTCTAGCAGACAGATTTGTAATATGCAGTACAACCACTCTGTGTTCAAAATCATGCATGCTCAGACTATACAAACACTAAAAATCAAAACACTTCAATTGTCAATGATTTTTTTTTCCTAGAGGGTGTTGAAGATGAGGTGAATAGTCACTAACCTAAGAGTCAGAAACCAATAAAGCAAAAACTTTGCACAGCATACTTTAAAGCAAATCAAATGTTATTGCTTCTACCACAGTATCTGCAGTCTTTTTTTTTTTTCTTTTCCTCTAGAAATACATAATGCCTAGGATTTAACCTCTCCCAGAACACAGGACCACATGAAGGGATACTGACAATATCTTTTCCCATTTGATTTGGTTTTGAAGGGCATATATCACAACCTGAATCCTTTATGGAGAAAGTCCTATGGGATGTTAAATGACAATCATAACCTTGCAATAAAATTTTAGATCCTTATTTATAATTCTATTGCTTGGCTTTAAATCTCTCTGAAATTACATATATTTGAAGAATAATTCCTAGGGAACCTACCAAAATGTACTGATTGAAATTCCTACTAATTTTATGACTTTTTAAAAAAAAGGTAGTTTAAATATAATCATTACTTTACAAAGTCAGCACTAAGTGCCAGTGGCATTTGAGATACCATAACTTTCTACCGTAACTGCCCCATACACCTGTATCAGGAAATACCTCTGGTAGTTGTACCATGTAGAAATGTAATGGTGACCACTGTAGCTGTAGATACAGAACAACAAAAATGTTCTTTAAACTTTGTTGTTGATTCAAAGAATAGCTCAAATTTAAATACAATAAGAGGACAGAGCAATCTCTATGCAATACAGGAGAAGTAACTGCACCCTGGTAATAAGACTACTAACTCACGTTTCTTTGTCCTGCATCACATGCCTCCCATAGAACAAAATGAAGGCTTTGGAAATGTATCAAGGAAAGAACAGAATCTATCCCCATGGTGCAATTTATTTAGAGTCAACAATGCCCAGAATTTTGCAGAGTTCATGAGCTGGGTTGCACATCAGTTCATGCATAGAAAATTTGTATCTGCATCCTCAACAATTCATCTGCTAGTGAAAATTGGACATTTCGCATGCAACATCATATACTAAAATATTAAGTGATAGTTAGACATGTTTGTCTGAAGTCAGACAGAATTCAGGGTAAAGACATACCTTATAAACTAACAGAATTAGAGATGCATAAACTTTCACAAGCAAGGGCTCTCTTCATCAGATGCTATAGTACCGTACAAGTAGGTATAAAAATGGTGGCTGGTCTAGTGCTATCCATAAATCTGGTTTGAAGAATTTCTCTGCTCTTGTTGCTTTTCCTTAACCTGAAGTTATAATCAGGGATCCTGGTTTTCTCTGATTTAAAAAGAAGAAATCCCCAGATTTCGGATTTAAAAAAGTAACCCAAAATCCACATTTTCCCGTGATTAAAATGAAACACCACTAATATATACATATATCTGTATATTTATGGTGTTTCATTTTCATCACAGAAAAATGTGGATTTTGGGTTACTTTTTTTAAATATAAAAATTGGGGATTTTTTTTTTTTTATTATTATTAGAGAAAAATCAGGATCCCTGGTTACAGTCTTCTGCTGGAAACGTTATGATTCATAACCATTTCTACTGGAATTAGTTTGGGGTCTCACACTTGGAACTGGAGGATTAGGTAATGTAATAAGAAATGAGAGGGGGGAAAATCCCTTCAAAATTTCCTGTTTTCATGCAAATATCTTTTCAAATGAAAAATGCAGAAACTAATATAGCGGAAAAGATTCAAAACAGAGCAGGCTTTGCTACTTTCTAGAAGGCATCAGTAGGCCCCTAAGCCTCTGAAATGACAGCTTAAGTATTCTCCAATCTCATTAAGCTATTCAGCATATTTCATGCATGCACTTTGAGCTTAATGAATGCTGCTGAGTAGTAAAGTATTTACAATCATTTGTTGGACTAAACCCTCTAAATTTGTTTTAGTGAAATCCACAACCATTTTGATTTGTTTTCTGTCAGTGACCTACGGGATTTGTTGCTGCACGATTTTTTGTGAACAGCAAGTTTTACTCATGAAGCTTCACCCAACAGATTGCTCAGGTAAGAGGTAACCACAGAGTCTGTACAGGTTCGCGTAGGAATAATCCAACACTTACTGTTCTGCTCCAGAAGATACGGGTGCTTCAATCTGATGCATTACTGCTAAGTTCTTGATAGTGCAAGCTTCCTGCAAAATAATGTTGCTTCATCTCTCTCGTTCTTTTTTTTTTTTTTTTATTTATTTTTTTTAACACAACCACAGATGGAATATATAGAACAAATCTCCGTTCCTCCTGTGTAATAAGAAACCTCTACTCAGTAGTCACCTAACTTCTTTTATGAACATAAATCTAAGTTATGGGCATGTTACTTATGACCAAACCTTCATCTTCAATTGTGACTGGCATGGCAGCTGTGGAGAAGGCATTCTGACTGTCAGAATTACTGCTAATATAAAATAGATGTATGGCCACTTACCCTGAATGGATCTGTACTGAATTGTACCAGGTGAGAATCGCATCCTGCATTTTTCAGTCTTGAGGCTCTGTGGAACCCACGACAAAATGACTTCACAAGAAGCAACAGATTTGCCCAAAATAACTATGATCTGAAATGTTCAACTGCTGCCTTGAAATGTGCTTGATTTCCTATTTTTTATTTAGAGAGGTTTAAAATAACCAATGGAGGGGCATGGACATTATCACATGACTGATCACATGACATGGACAGCAAAAGCTGCAGACATCATTTGAACTGAACAGGTTGTATACAACACAAGAGGCTGAAATAGGTTCCCATAAGATGTTCCCTGAACACTCTTAGATCCATTTGTAAAGGCTGATAGCTTGGTCATGCATAGCCTCGGTCAGACAAAACTGAGCTGCATGTTTCTCATACACGTTATTCCCTCTGAACGGTTTGCCCACCTCATTCATATGCCTCACTCCTAAAACTCTGGCTGACTTTTGGCATTATCTTCATTTCCCCTCCTCCACAATAATGTAGCAGAGACTAAACAAAGCCACTTAGACGAATCATAGAAACACTTTTGAGATTAAAGAGATCCTATGTATAAACTGCAAGGCTCTTTCC
>NW_005841895.1:3559597-3561699 GCF_000455745.1 Alligator sinensis | reverse complement strand
TCTTTCCCTTTCCTACTGACTGGGAACTTTCTTCGGGGCAATGGGAATTACAAGCTTCACCTCATTGCCTGAGGATAATGCTGCGTTTCTTATGAACTTCTGGTCAAGTCTTTCTACTCTCTGCATCTAAACAAAGAGTGTAATTCCTATTTGTCATAACGTGTTAGTTATATTGGATAGATTGCTCAACACTGCCTCTTCACAAGCAGATCACTTATGCTGAAAATATCTTTCTTAACAATTTCCCTTCCTGCCTATAAGATTTGGCCGCTGGACTTATAAAACTACAGAAGCTACATGCATGCTTAGCTGGGTGAGCTCAGTGGTCACCTAGAGGACCTCAGAAAACATGTAAGCTGTTGCAGTGGTATAGGAATATTATATGCAAGTATTCCCCTGGATAAATGAGCTTTTGAAGCATGTTTCTTGTCACCATTGGATTCCCTCCTTAAGCCAACTATCCTTTTCTTTTCTTTTTCTTTCTTCGTTGGTCCGTGTGCAATGCTGAGTACAGGGTAAACAAGTAAATAGCACAAAGGTATTTAAAGTGGCTTCAGGGTATCTTGGGGAAATAAATATTTTGGAACATCCCTGATATCAGATTATCCAAGAGAGCCCATAAGAGGAATGCCTTTCAGTGCAAAGAAGAAAACGCTCAGCTATAAAGACTTATGGGAAAAATGTAGACATGCTCAGTCTATTTGACTGAACTGCACTCACTTGGAGCTCTTGGCACATCATCTGCTGGTGTCTCATGGGGATTTTTATGCTGTAATTTATAAGATGAGGAACGGGAGGAGGGGGAAAGTTATCCAAGACTAGATTTTTAAAGTATTTATGAATGCAGATAGGTTCCTAGTGTTACCTGCAAAACCACCTATCACAGTGTAAGTAACAAAACAGGTTAGGCACTTTTTTGAAAATCCGACTGCACATCTGTCTTCATTGTTAGCACCCAAACAGTTGTGTAAAAAAGCCCCATGTTTACATGCATGTACTTGGCCCTCTGTCCTGATAGGCTGAGTACAGACATTCGGGGTGGTTAGGTGGAGGTAAGATGTAGTTAAAAATGGCCACTGGATCTAAGGGAAGTCAGGATGAGGAGGGGGGGGTAGTTGGAGGGATTGGAGCAGGCAAGCAGGCTGGAGGGCTCAGGGGGGACAAGCCAGACCTGAGAGAGCGATTGTGGGGCAGGCAGGGGGGTATCAAGGGGGCAGGTGTCTACAGGGGTGTCAAGGGGGCAGGTGGGATCCATGTGGGGGTAAGTGGGTTCCATGGAAGAGACCAAAGGGATCTGGGGGCTAGCAGAATCCACATGGAGGATTGTGGGGCCAGTGAGATCTCTGGGGGGGGTTGGGGCAATTAAGGGAGCAGATGGCCCTCATGATGGTGGCGGGGGGGATATTGGAGGTGGGGAGCAACTAGAAGGGTCTGTGGAAGGGATTGGGGGTCAGGCAGCATCCACAGTAGGATTGGATGGGGGAGGGGCAGGCACTATCTGGGAGCATTTGGTGGGATCAGGGGGTTCACATGGTCTGCAAGAGAGATTGGCAGGCTGGGGGATTCTTCTTCCACTCCTTGGGTCCAGGAACTATTTTTACCCTCCCCTCTCCCAATCCTGTACTACCCCCAGTGAAGCTACCCCCCAAACTGTCCTGCCTCTCCTCCCACTGGGACCGACCTCCTTGGTTCCCAGCATTGGCAAATGCTGATAAAACCAGCACCATGAGTGGCTTGCAGGATGTGGATTTGGTGGGCTGGCAGGGGGTCCACTGGTTGGGGGGGGTGTCCATCTTGGGGTGGGGCAAGGGCCTGGGAGGAGGCAAAAAATAGCTCAATGCCAGGGAGCAGGTAGGATTCAGTAAGACTGACTACTAGCCAATCTGACTCCCGCTGTGGAAAAATTATTAGTAAACGTGCTAAATTATTAGTGAATCTGTGGCAATTTAATTGGCCACTTTGCTGTTGGCTATCTTCCTTCTTTGCCCTCTCTCTTTCCTCTCTTCCCATCAGAGCCGATATCGATCTTCCTCCCCTGCTGCTGTTTGAGGCACACCTCAAATGACCTCCTGGTTCCATCTCTAACATTGCCTGACTCTCAG
>NW_005841895.1:3548837-3559566 GCF_000455745.1 Alligator sinensis | reverse complement strand
TTTCCCTAATACAGCCTGTCCAATAAACAGACTCATCACTGATTCCTTCTCCCCAAAATAAATGTACTGACCCCTCACATGCACTGCTCCTTCGCCTGCCAGGTAGACAAGGGTAGATCTCTCTCAGCTCTCGCTCCATGACTTGCTGTTCCCTAGGGATGCCTTTCATCTCCTCCTAGCTTGTATTTCTTTTCAATTCCCAGGCATTTCACTTCCTTTTCCACTCTACTTCTGTGGGATCAGAAGAACATTTTCCTTTTACTTTCTATTTCCTGGCATTCTGCTCACACCCCATCTGCATTCCCTATAGAAATGAACGTTATTCCTCTGCTGCCTCTCACCTTTCCTCCTCCAATTTCAGGTCATTTTCAACACAACTCCTATTTCTTGTTTTCACTCATTTCAGCGTGTCCTCCTGTCACACCGTCCATCTCCAATTAATGCCTTTCCTCACATGCTATCTACCTTTAGGCCTTTTCCCTTCCTTAATTTTTTATTCTGCAGTCTCCTACTCCCTCTCCTCTCCTGTTGCTGTTGGCTGCCCTTTCACATGTAATTCTAGAAAAAAAAATACAGCAGGAAATTAGTTAGCTCAGCTCCTACTGTTCACTGAAAGGACCTCAGAGCCAAGTTAGCCCATCATCCACAGGCAATATGTTAAGGAATGTAAATTCTTCTGTCTGGCTACAGAGCATCATCCTTACTCTTACTTCATGTGGTGCTCAGCTAGAAGCCATTTCTTCAGAAGAGAAATGCAGCTGTTTTAAAGAAAGTTCAGTAGTGTGGCCTGCAGTCATTTATACATAATACCTAATGTTAATGGAGTCTTCCCCTTTTGTCACAAATAGCTGGTATGGACTATTAATATAGATCTAGGGGAATACAGAGTGCTAATGCTTTTGGGTTGTTATTTGTCCTATTAGCAATAGCATATACAGTTCAGCACGTTTAATTCCAACTGCAACTATCTTATGAATATTTTGGTTTGACAAAACCAACCTACACAATGCTTGGTTTGGCTGGTGAGAAAAGATGTACATGTGGTTTTGATCTACAACATGGCATCGTGGTTATTGCATATTACCATGAAATCATTCACTTTGGCATCTGCTTATTGCTACTTTTCAGCTACTGGAAAAAACGAAGAGTAAACAAAATCTTGCAAGCCTCGCAAATATTAAATCATATTTCTGGGGCTTAGGGTCAACTTCCTACCTCCTAATCTTGTATGTTAACGTTTTTTCCCCATAATGTTCAGCTAGGATATTTTAAACTCTATAAGCAAGAGTGCTTTATTTTTCAAAAAGATTCCATACGATCTTTGATTATAACTGTCAGATCAGACAGCTAAAATCAGATTCTGGTCACATTTCATCACAGTTTGCACATACAAGTTGTTTCCTCTCTCTAGATTTTAGTGTGCCTCTTTTGCAGAAAAAGTGTTTCATATAACAAAAAAACACCAGTCTATTTTGAGACAAGACAGTGACTCCTGAATGTATGAGAGGTTCCTTCATCTATTATTGCTTTCACCTGGTGCTTCAGCTGAGTTTCCGATTTTTGTAGAGATTTCTTTTAATTTGGAATATTTCCTTGGGATAAGCAAGATGAACAAGTGAGCATACCATTCTTGGCTCTCATTAGAAGATGGGAAGAAACTGAAGTCATGCAAGGACAGCATGCAACACCCAGAGTTAGGAATGCTTCATGTTGATAGGTTCAGAGTGAACATCAATTAGGTGCATTAGTTTCACAATTAATTTAAAGTTTCCCTGTTTGCAGGCCTGACTGCATTTTAGGCAATACACTGACTCAAAAGTTTGCCGCCTCTTAGGCAAAAGAGGTATTGGTAGACTTGCTTTGTGTTTCTTTAGACATTTATGATTATTATTACATGATTCCTTAGTTTGTCTGTGCTTTAAATTATGTTTTTCATTACTCCAGCATGTATTTATATAACAACTATCTTCCTACATCTGAAGAAGATTCAGAGTTCAGTTCCTCTCTCAAACACTCTTTATACCATGTTTAAATTTACTGTTTTAGGTTTAGTGTAAGTCAGAGGAGAGTCCATTAACAAGTAGAACTATGCTAATTTACAATGGCCAACAGGCTGGCCCTTATATTCTTGCATGCACCAATATAAATGAGTGCAGAAACAGAACCTAGCAGCTCTTAGCTAAGATGAACAAATGTTAATGGCTGTTAAGTTGTTTAATACAATACCCCTTCCTTCCTCCTCCCACAGATTATTCTGCAACACACTTGACAACTGTGCTATTTTTGGCCTTTTTCCAAATTGTCAACAGTAACAAACATTTTCCTCTTAAGAGAAATGGAAAGAAACGTGGCTATGAAAGGAAACATTAAAGCCATTGATTGGTTTATTAATAGAAAAACCTGCATGTATGTCACCCCTCCAGTGATAACACACCACTTCAATGCGAATGATGACACCGCCAAGTGTAACAGAGGGTGCAGACAGAAGTTATATTTGTCAAGCAATCGGCCCCTTGAAAGCGCTTTACAGCTGAGCCCTTACAGAAGTGCACAGCTGCAGAGTGCTTTAAAAGTACCCATTTGCATGACAATCTGAACTCTCATGTAATGAAGAAGAAAGTGGAGCGCCTTCATTAATGTCTGAGCAGCCACTCCCCCCTAACTGCCCTCCCCACCCACTGGCTTCAGAATGAGAGGGGAGGGAGTGCTGGAGGCTGGGGTGAGTAGATTGGAGCCTCCCCAAGGTGATGGGGAGGTGGCAAACCCCAGACTGAGCTCCCTTCTTTTCCTTCCCATTGTAAAGATAGCACTGGACATGGGGGAGAGGGGCAAAGCTAGGGAAGAGCAGCTTCAGACATGCAGCCACTCCAAACTGAAACTCCATCCCTCAACCTCCCCTTGACCCAACAGTGAATGCCTGTTGGGTCAGGGGAAAACGCTGTAACTCATGGTGCTTCCTGGAAAGTGCCATGAGTTACAGCAGGGAATTGCACATCTGTTAGTGTCCTCAATGATCTCTGAATGCAAATACCTTTTTTGCAGTGCCATAATTTGGGAGTTCCAAGGTAAGTAGTGACTTTTTCATTTAGATTTAAAGAAACTATCAAGAACATTCTCACCTGATTACAGGCCCCTTGTGCAACTGAGGTGGTAAAGATTGGTCAGAGTCCAACAATAAATGCCTAGTAGGGAATTCCTGTATTAGATGGGGACTCAACTCATGTATCTGTGCTGCCACTGGGCCCAGGACTTTGGACTAACTCTTGGTGTAAGGAGCATGGCAGAATGATGTTCCATTTCCCCACAGGTAGAGAGAGAGAGAGAGAGAGAGAGAGAGAGAGAGATGTGGAAGCAGAGATGCATCTGAGTCAGTGAAGTAGAACCAAGCTGAGGGCTGTGGGCAACTCAGGCAAGCCAATGGGGAGCTTTGGTGTCACGCAAACTGCAGGTAGGGCAGGTGGGAAGGAGGAAGTGAGAAGTGCTGCTCCTTTGGGTGTGTAGTATACATAGGAATCTTGGCCATAGCACAGATTCGACTTGCACCTGGCCGTTTTACATCACAGAGTTGGGGCAGCATGCAGGGAAACATGTACAAGAGCTAGGGCTGCGCTGACTCTGGCTGTTACTTGGTAAAAGTTCTATCTAAAATCACATGCCCCAGGGAAGCTTTGTTAGAAATAGTTTCATAGTTTCATAGTTTCAGGGTCGGAAGGGACCTAATAGATCTTCTAGCCCGACCCCCCGCCAGGGCGGGAGAACAACCCAAAAAAAAAAAAAAAAAAAAACCACTCACCCTAAAAACAAAAACGGGACTCAAATGAGTCCAGCCAGGTAAGTATCCAGCCTCTTCTTAAAGATCCCCAGGGTAGGGGCCAGCACCACCTCCCTTGGAAGTTGGTTCCAGCTCCTAGCCGCCCTAACTGTGAAGTAGTTTTTTCGGATGTCCAATCTGTACCTCCTCTCCATCAACTTGTGCCCATTATTCCTTGTTATGCCAGCAGGGGCTAGGGGAAACAGCGTCTCCCCCAAACCCTTCTGGTTCCCCCTAGTGAGTTTATAGACGGTCACCAGGTCCCCCCTCAGCCTTCTCTTGTGGAGGCTGAATAGGTTCAAGTCCCGCAGTCTCTCACTGTAGGGTCTGCCCTGTTGTCCCCGGATCATGCGGGTGGCCCTCCTCTGGACCCTCTCCATGTTGTCCACATCCCTCCTGAAATGGGGCGCACAGAACTGGACACAATACTCCAGCTGCGGCCTGACCAGCGTCGCATAGAGGGGGAGGATCACCTCCCTGGCTCTACTCGAGATGCACCTGTGGATGCACGACAAGGTCCGGTTAGCCCTGCCAACCATGACCTCGCATTGTCGGCCCATGTTCATCTTGGAGTCAATAATGACACCAAGATCCCTTTCCGCCTCCGTGCTCTCAAGTAGGGAGTTCCCCATCGTATAAGTGTGCTGCTGGTTCCTACTACCCAAGTGCAGCACCCTGCACTTGTCCGTATTGAAACGCATCCTGTTCCTGTCTGCCCACCCCTGTAACCTATCCAGATCCTTCTGCAATCTCTCTCTCCCTGCTAGCGTGCTCACCTCCCCCCAAATTTTGGTGTCATCAGCGAATTTAAACAGGTTGCTCTCCACCCCAACATCAAGATCACTGATGAAGAAATTGAACAGCGCAGGGCCCAGGACCGAGCCCTGGGGGACTCCACTACCCACCTCCCCCCAAGTCGAATATGATCCATCCACCACCACCCTCTGAGTGCGACCCTTCAGCCAATCTGCAATCCATCTGACCGTGTAGGCGTCTATGCCACAGTCGCCTAGTTTATTAATTAGGATGGGGTGAGAGACGGTGTCAAAGGCCTTGCTGAAGGCCTTTCATGTGAAAAATGATTGCACAAGTGGTAAAAGTCACTTGACCTTCAGCATTCCAGCTTCACCTGAAAGGAATTAATGGTATCCCTTGGCAATGCACTGCCTGATGGGTCTTGTTGCTTGTGGTAAGTAAAATATTTATTTTCCTAATAGCCAGCATCCTCAGTTGCCATAATTATGCTGCTGATTACATTCTGTTGTTAAATCAATTACTGATTCAATTAACAGGGCATACTTTGCTCTTGGTCCTCTTGACTTTTGACTGTACTTTAAATAAAAGCAAGAGTGAAATAACTTTGCTGGCTAAGGTACTGGCAATTTAATGAAGGAAGGACCTGATTCTGCCATGTTTATCCATGATGAATAGCACCTGAGGGATGTTTTATGGGAATATCACAGAATAAGCTACCACAGCAAAGGGTAGCAGAATAGCACTATGAAATATTCTCCATGAATACTCCAACTTACTAGCAGAAGCATGCCCTTCAAATTCAAATACATAGACTATATTATGCTGTTGATGTTCCTTGGCCTTTTCCAATTATATTGTTAATCTTGTGATACTGGGTTTTAATTAAAGTCCCAGCATATGCAGTCAGGTGACTATTTATTAAACTCATCTTCGGTTTCTGCTGCTTGTGGTTATTAAATAAAGCTTGATGGTGTAAACTGTAGAGGCTCAAAAACAGGAGGCACATAGAATTGCATAGTTTTTGAAATCTCATGATTTTTAAACCGATGTCATGATTTGGGGAGTCTGCCTCATGTTTTAATGATTCATTTAAGGCAGAACTGGCAACACTTGATCCAAAATGCTCCATTTCTGATTGATAATCCAATATAGATGCTGTAATAATTTTAATAACTGACTCAAATTACTGTGCTGATTATATTACATACAAAATGTAAATCTGCCTAGAAGCATGTATTATATCAGTCCTCTCTCTTGAAGGAGAAACTGGAACGTTCCTAATACCAAATGAGAAATTGTACTTGCCATATATATAACAGGGGAAGATGCATGAATGATCTAACAGTTTATGGAGGTACCATGTACCTAAACATGGAAGGGACACAGTAATCTGTTCCTTTCAATGCTCTTTGTAGTGCTGGATAAATCATTTGTAACAAAATATTTATATTGAGAAGCACTTCTGTTTTCCCCTGGTTGGTACCATTCACAATTTTTTTCCAGTAGTATTAGGTATGCAGATTCTTTATTATAGGATAATTTCCACAAAAAAAATAAAAGTCTGCTGCTGCTTGCCCATAAGCAATAGATTGCAAATATTCAAATTCTGGGCTGTTTTAATTGGCCACATACTATTTTCCTGTCCCCTGACTGAATAAGAATAACTTTTAGAATAATTATTGCTGTGAAAATGCTCAAGGATTAGACATTAGAAATGTGTTTTCTGCAAAGATTCTATATTATTTGCTTAAAAATCTGGTGATTTTACAGTATTCCTGCTAGTAAATTTGTTAGAAGAGTCACAGAAAGTAAAAACAAAGGAGCACTGAGAGAGCCAAAGGAAATTCCTTTCTCAGCTGTGAGAAAATATTTTGCAACAGAGTCTCAGCTCTCTCTGTGAGTGATGGAGAAGGGTAGCTATTAGCACCACAGGAACTGGTGCACTAGATCAGGTCCACATAGCCTGCCTCCTGCTGGAGGCCAGCCTCAAATGCATCAGGGAAACAATATAAGACCTTTGTGAAAGACAAACGTGAGAAAACCTGCCCTCCACAGAAATCCAGTTACCATTTGACAGAGATAGGCTTAAACGCCAAAGGTTAAAAAAAATGCCTTAGTTGTTTTAATCTACAAGGCAATTATGTCTACTATGGTTCTCTAATGCAAGCTTCTCAATAATGGCTGGAACTACAAAAGTGTTTATAAGTCTCTAAGAATAGCTGAACCATAATTTCTCTCAAGCAACAGAACTCAGTTTTACTGCCCCAGGTTGCAAGTTCAATTCCTCTTGTTGATGCCACCTGAGCTATCACCTGATTGTTGCATATGACCCTACTGATGCACAGAGGGGTAACCAGTAGGGTTGTGCGAAGCTTTGGTCCCTGATTCAATTCAGCCCAATTCAGTGGCCAAATCTCCGAATCCGAATTGAATCAGAGAACCCTTTAATCTCTCTGAATCGATTCGGAGAGATACGGGAATTTGGATGCAGGTACAGCTTTAAGTGTTTCTAGATATCTCTAGGTAGCAGAGGCTCTGAATGCTGCTGTGCTGGGGCGGATGGAGCATCCCACAGGGGCATGGGGGTCTCCCCAGTGTGCTCAGCAACAGACCTGGAAGTGGACCAGAAGCACTTCTGGTCCACCAGGGAACATGCAGGGGCCCCCCCACATCACCCCTGGCTTGGCGACTGGTGCCTCCTGGCTCTGTGGGGATGCACCCGGGGTTCCCCTGCAGCCAATCGCTGAGCTGGGGGGAAATGGAGGGGGGTCCCCAGCGTGCTCCCTGGCAGACACAGAAGTAGACCAGAAGGACTTCTGGTCCACTTCTGGGTTCACTGCTAAGCACGCTGGAGACCCCTCGCGCTGCTGTGGGACACTCCATCTGCCCCAGCCCCGCAGCGATCATGCTACCTCAAGGTATGTAGAAAAAACTTTGAAAGCTGTGCCTGTATCCAAATCACTGATTCACCGAATCAGCATTGAATCTTCAGATTCGGATTCAGCCAAATCAAATCGGGGCAGTGATCTGAGTCAATGGATCGAATCACTGTCCCCGGTTCAGGCTGAATCTGAATCAAATTGGGCCCGTTTCACACAGCCCTAGTAAACAGCTCTTTTTACTTTAAGTAGCATGGAACTTCTGTCCAAGGGTAGTTATTTTGGAAAACAGGTTTTAAAGAGGTTTTTTAAAAAGTGTGCATGATAAAAGAATAGGAAATAAAAATTATTATGATTTCACCATGTAGGAAGGTTCTCATGTAGCTGTAAAAAAAACCAAAAAACTTAATAAAAACCTGGCAAATATGAAGGGACCTTAGTTAAAAGTATGCCAATATCTTTTAAAATACATAAAAAGCGTAGGTGAGGAATCAATAACTGTTATTTCCCTGGCTTTCAGTTTATGGCTGGTTAAAGATTCTGTCTGAATGATGGCACCCTAAAGCAACAGCTTTTCATAAAACAAACATTTTTCCCTCTCAGGTGTTGAACTACATTCTTCACTTCTTTAAGCACATTATAATCTGGTTATTTATCATTTCTAAGCACCATTTAGATATTGAGTAATTGGCACTTGATATTTGCCTTCAAAGCACCAAGCAACCCGGACCGTCAGGGATTGAAAGCTAGTTGGATGGTGATATGGACATGGCTGCTTCTTGTACCTTTCCAGAGACAACAATGTAAGTGAAAGCACCAGAGTGAGGTTGGCTGGAAATCCAGAGGATTGCAAATCATACCTGTTTCTCCAAAGCCATGCAGGGGTCCTACGCAGTGGGGTTGTGAAGTTCTGTTGCAAAAGAGCAGGGAAGGACTTCAGAGGAGCAAGCACTGGATGTTCCTAACTGCATGACAACTTTGTCCTTCTGCTGTTAACCAGATTATGCCTGTGAAAAATAGGAAATATCTGATATTCCAGTAAATATTCTGCATGTGTACATGCAATGGGTTCCTTGCTATGAAGCTAGATCAAAGGGGTTCTTGGGACAAAGAAGGCCAAACAAATGACACAGGGATAAATCCACAAGAAAGCTGCTAATTGCAGATTATCCCACCCTACTTAGTTCCTTCCACTCCAAAATTGTTTCCTATTCCCAAGGATAAGCCTTGGCTCAAAAGAGGGAACCTATTACACTGGACCCTCCCCAGGCCTAGAAAATGGAGACAGCTTGAGTGGCTTGAGAGGTGGTCCAGGGAGTGTCAACTGAGAGTGATGCAAATAGACATCCTGAGCAAGTTCCAAGTTGCAGCCAGAAGCTGTAAGAGGAAACTGGGTTTAAGGTGGGTAAATCCTAGGTTACAGAGTATAAATTCAACCCTCTGCACAGCTTCAAATACGATGTACCATCACTATAAGATCACCATCCAGTAAACACCTCTGTGCTTCACTTTGAGTGTGTCAGGAGTCCCACTAGATCAGTGGGACTAGTTATAAACTAAAGATAATAGACATGTTTGCAGGGTCAGAGTCCATGTGCCCAGGTGACATCATATCTTCAGTTATGCCCCTTGAAATCTCACTGAAGATTGTGGTGGCCTGTATGCCTCTCAGAAGGGAAAAAGGCCCTGTATATAACCTTCAGTTGTTGTTTTTTTCAATAGGTACTGTCTATTCCCCAAAGAAATGTCAACATTTGCCAAGTTACTGTCATACTTAGTAAGGGAGACATCCATTGTAAACGTGCGGGCATGGCAAGTAAAATCATCTTTTTAATGATTTCTGCTCTACCCATCCGTTTTGTATCCATTCATCACATGTAATCATTTGTCGCCATACTACGTAGCCCACATGCTGGTAGCTTTCCTCACTACTGCAGAGACTATCTTTTATTTAGTTGCACCCTTTGAAAAAACATTATCCAGGATGAAGAAAAGAGGCTTCTCCATACAGAAACCATAAGCAATTAATAATATGGAGAAAGTTGTATCAGTCCTGACAAATTACTGCTTGAACTTTATGAGCATCTTAAAACATCTTGTAATCATGCCTTCAGAGTATTGTTGTCCGCAACGTCCCATTAACATGCTTTTGAAGGATTGTTTGTTATTAATTTATTTCAAAGCCTGATCTCATGACAGATGTGTGTGCTCCCTTGGATGATAACAAGGGCCGTCAGTGATATGCACATTACAGCTCTTTGTGATCCACTTTTGAGAAGCCATCAGCAGGCCAGCCCATCATTTACCGGTACTTTGTACTGTTTTCATTTCAACATAAAAGCACACGGAAATGCTTAAAGATTCCTATTTATCCCACTTTCATGCAGTGGTCGCATTAGTTATGAATCACAAATTCATTGCAACCACTTGAGAAACGTGTCACTCTAAAACCCCACAGAGTGGGTTAGAAATGTAGTATGAAATGATCGTGTTGACCCATTTTTGCACTTAGTTATGCAAACGGAGAAGATCCAAGAGACAGAGGAGTTGCACTGTATGAAAAACAACTGATTAATATAGTGCCAAGGCACTCATGTGTGCATGCCTTGCTTATGCCCAACCTGCCACCCATAGTAATAATTACTAACAAGCCTGTGTAAAATATACTGATTTGTGAGGCACTTTGTCTCTCTACAAGTAGTGGCTGGGCCATAAATCTAGGTTGTTGAACCTATCACACTTTAGCTAGCAGAGCCTGCTCATGCAAGAGAAGTGTATGCAGTCGGGTTCAAGGTTTGATCCCTGATATGGTCCTGTTCAGGAATGCAGTGCGACACACAAAACTCAGGTGCAGTGGGAGATGACCAAGTAGAGCGAAGATATGCATAACTTTCTGGACTAAAACATTCAGCACACTCTGCAGCAATGAAGAGGCACTTACCCATACACCAGGGTAGAGATATTCTTTGAGCACGTACTGCAAGATTCAGTGCACAGTCCTCTCCAGCCAGATGATTGACAACCTTCAATTTTTGATTCCCGATATCTCCGTCTAACACATCTGAAAGGCTGAATTGCATCAGATTCATGTCGTTTGATTCAGGCTCAATTTCATTTCCATCTGAATGCCAATCAAGTGCTACTTTCAAACATTTTATTAAAAGAGCTAACATCAAAGTTCATAGCTCCTGTATACAAAAACCACTTTGGGATGCCGTGTGTCTGAAAGACACATCCAAATTCTCTTCTTTTTTGTGTTTTTCAGGAAAGTAAAATCATTCTG
>NW_005841895.1:3547523-3548806 GCF_000455745.1 Alligator sinensis | reverse complement strand
TTCCTGCTGCAGGTTTATTATAACAGCATTTCAGACTATGGCAGCACAGACAAGGGCTGCTAGGACGAAAAATCTGTCAGCATCTCTGTGATAAAATGTTATCTGCACACAACTACACTGTGGTGCTCTCAAGGCACTATGGTCTGAAAAAGGACAATTAGAGCCTGGAGGAAATAGCTTTACCTCTATTAATAGGAAAGTCAATCTATCTTTTTCAGTGATTGAAATTTGGTTTCAGGATTTTTATTTTTGGGCCCCACTGGTTGTGAATTAGCTTTGGGAAAATATTGCCTGGAATTTGCACACCTGGACAATCTTCTGCTTTGCTATCTGGTTTAAAAGTAAATGCTAAATGGGAAACATCACATGCCCTGAGAGGTTCCTTCAGGTGCATTTCCTAAAAGCAACAGAGAAAAAATAATCTTGTGGGTGGACCTCCAGACATGGACTTGAGCTCTGGGTTCAGGTCTCAACCCTGCTACAGGCTTTTTGTATAACCTCAGGCAAGTGACTTAGTCTTTCTGATCCTTAATTCCTCACGAATAAAATAGAGGCAAATTAGTATTACTTCCCCTCCTACCTTCTCTCCCTCTCTCTCATGCAAATTAAGAGGTTAATTTTTATTTCCCTTGTGCATTTGTAGAGCACCTGGCACAATGTGGGGGTGATCTTGTTGGGACTCAGGATGCTAACATCATACTAATTACAAGTGGGACAGAGTTTTTCTCTGCCTCCTGAAGAATTGAAGCCCTGTGTATTTCTGACTGGGCTACACTGGAGAATGGGTAGGGTGACTGTAACTCCCTTAGTTAAAACTATGCAGGGAAAAATGGCTGGCAGGCGAGAGTGCCCCCCAGGAGCTGGGAATCACTTCAAACCAAATCCATGAGAAATACACGTAGAAGTTGATAGTGCCAGTCAGCTTTAACAGCATCCCCTCTATACACCCCTCTGCCATCTTCCTTGCGCGCACACATCCGCTCCTCCCAGAAGAGGCAGTGGCAGGACACTATCATGCACCTTGACCCCTACAGGTTCAGGCTTCGGAAGTAAAATAAACCCAAGCCTAGGTAACAATAACTCTGACAGAGGCTTGAAATGTGTGCTAGCAACAATTCTTGGGGGGACCCAGGGACCTCAGCTATAGAAGTCTGAGGTCAGGGGCGCCAGAGGGAATCATAATAGTAAAAAATCTTCAGTTTGAAACCTTTGTGAGAGTTTAAATAGGAAACCCACCCAATTCCCTCCCCAGGGTAAAGTCGGGTTTCCAGGCTAGAATGCCG
>NW_005841895.1:3524387-3547492 GCF_000455745.1 Alligator sinensis | reverse complement strand
GCCGAGGGAGAAGAAAAGCGCAGAAAATTCAGTGAGGTCAAAATGTCAGCTCTCTTTGGCTTTTTTCTTCTTGCTTTAAGTTCTCCAAACAGTCAGTGATCAATATTTGCTCTAATACCCAGTCCCAAATGGGTGAGTTAAGGATGGAGTTTCATTAACTGAATCCCTCTGTGTGCATGTGTGTTTATCTGTTCAGAACAGATCTTTGAAGCCAAGAGATTTTGATGGTTGGGGTTATTTTTTTTTTTTTTTTTTGGACCAGGCAGCTTCATGATGCATACAGCACAGGGAATGACATTCCCAATTATCACCATAAGCAATCACATTAAGCTAGAGAGAACCGTTTCCCAATCCTGTGCTTTCACCTGATCTTTGACAACCCGGCATAAATAGTGGCAGAGATGATCAGGGACTGCTTCAAGGTTCAGAGGGGAAAAGCCTGGGACAGTGCACTTGATCAATGTCACTAGTAGTGTCAAGAGATGGTCATTATTGCCCTGTAGATTTATTGCTTAGGTCAAAGCAAATTACTTTCTTTTTTTCTCCAGCTTTGCCTCACTATGCTTTTAATCTTTCCCCTTCTTTCATTCTACTTCCCTCCTCACTAGTTTGCAGCCTCCGATTGTGAACCCTCACAGCAAGAAGGTGTTTGGTAGTGAGGTTAACAGGCAGATTGAAATTTTGGCAAAATTATCAATCTAAAAACAGAATCAGGACAGATCTACCGGTGTAGGAAAGACTAGAATCATTCCGCCATGCTCAAAAATGAATAGAATAAATAAAGGTAGTAATTCAGTAGTGTTTGCTTTGATGATGCTAGTTCAGTAGCACAATTATGAGCAGAGGTTTCATGTGATAAACCTACATCTGACATGACATGCCTTTCATGAAAATAGTATTACAGAGCACCCTACAGAAATGCATAATAAGACAAAGACAGTTTTCAGAACCGCAGTCTGCATGGAAACACAAACAAAATATACATAACCAAAGCACATCTTCAGAAGTGCTTCAGAAGAAGAGAGCGCACAGAGCTAATGGCTTAAGTGCCAGTCATCACTTTGTGAAATCCTTCTGGTACTGCTGCTTTACAAAATTCAAACCAGAGGAAAAGTCTTTCTTGTTTTCACGTTCAAAGCAACAAATCCCTCCCTTGCACCCTTTAATATTGTAAATATACATGTAAGCGTTCAAGAAGAAGGATAATCTGGAGAGCGTTACAATGCTGAAAAAGGAGAGCATTTCAAAACAAAGATATGCTTTGTGAAAGCTGTGGGAAAGTGCTACATAAAACCATGCTCAAGTGCGGTTTTCTAAATTATCTTTTGTCTCCATTTTGCCTGATTCCCTTTGAAAATTTTGCAAGCGAGTTTTCTTCACTCAAGGAACCGAGGGACTTGCAATCATAGGCCAGTTGGGCTCTCTGTATTTCCATCTGCAATCCTCCCATGCAGAGGCATAACAGGGCAGTTCTGCAGTCTGAGTAGTGGTAGTGCATGGGGCAGCAGCACTGTCTGCATTGGTCCAGTGGTGGTTGTGGGCCAGAAGCTGCTATTTTTCTGTTCCTCTTGGCCACGTCACTCCTTCCCTGCAAATACCTTAGATGTTTGATTTAATACCCTCTTCTCTGAGGGAATGGTAATCCTGCCAATTCTGTAGACCCTGGCAAGAGGGACAATTGTTCCTTAGACAGACTAAACTAAATGTCTGTTCTATGGCTGCATTTTGTAAAGACGATCCTTTAATGTGTGCACACCTTATAAGAATGCAAAAATATCTACCATGCCTCGTAGATGTAGTAAGGGTTCCAGGCACGGTCCACCAGATCCAGGGGTTGGACAAGGGTATCCATAGTCCTGACTTTGCCAGTGATTGATGCAGAAATTCTCAATAGCTTTGACTTCATCAGAAAGGTGCAATATTGGATAGACTGCAAAGAGCAGAAGAGAAGAGAAATGTCTCAGGACCGTTCCCATCTGCCAAAGAACTCAGACCTGCACCCCGAAATGTGACTGGTTGAAAAATCAACTCTTAATTTTGCAGCCCATCCAAGCTTGTAAAGCTTTTCAATAAGGGACAGATGAGCCTCCAAAACCTTCATGAGCTTTATACAATCCTCCTTAAACTTTAAACCTTCTGAAGTTTACCCCTACTAATAGTGTAAAGGAAAGATCAACTTTTCAGGATCCTGACTGATGCTGGGAGGCCTCTGTTTTCCTGAACAATTTTAAACCACAAAATTTACAAACTAATATATTTGCCTCTAAGCAAATAGCTACCATGAAATTGAGCAGTCATGACTTGTGCTATTGGATTATAAGCAGAGGTATGTATTTAGAGGTGAGCGCCCTTTGGTGTGTACCCACAATTATTTTTTTCATAGGCTCATACATTTAAATGTATGTTTTATGGATACAAACAATCCTCAGGAAAGAGTCTGTACTTCAACCTGACTGAAATTAAATCCCCAACTTCCCCGAGAGCTGTCATGAGGAATAGGACCATGAGGAAGGAATAGCACCCTAAGACTAGGTACAGACATTCAGAAAGCCTGAGGTGGAATCAATCAAGCCTTTGAGGGTTTCTTTAAGCTGCATCGATTGGATTGGGAGTGAACAGAACATACATTTGCCTGGGGAGGGGGGGTGGCATGCAAATAGATGCCTGCTTTGCCAGGCTAGAAGGTGGGGGGTGGTCCCACATGCTTCCCAGTATGCCAGCCAAAAAGAGACCACCCCTGATTCACTGCCAGGCTTACACCCCAATCCTCTGCTGTTACTGTAGACCCTCCCCTGTGCCCAGCTCTAGACTTCCAGGAGACCTCCAGATTGGTCACAATGGCATGCCACCCTCCCCTACTCCACGGTAAAACGTAAGTATTTAATGCATGGAATTCATGTTTAAAACTTTTGATTTAGATTTCCAAAATTTGGTCCTTTGTAAGGATAATAGGGGTCTACATTCCACTTTCAAAATGTCCCAAAGTTTGAAATGTTTGGACGTGGGAATTTTGGGTCACTGAAGATTCATCCCACAATACCTTATGTGCATGGAGCAGGCCAAATCGTCAGCTAGTGTAAATTAGCCTACATGATTAACACTTTGGGACAGATTGTGGCTCCAGCTTTCAGCTTTTCTGAAGTGTAACAAAAGTGAAAGGTGAAAGCATAAAAATTAGATTAATTCAAAACATGCGAGTGAAAGGTAAATTGGCTTGAAACAAAGATCTAAACATGGAAACTTCCACAATATCCCTGCTGGTGTCTGCGAATAATGTTACGCGGTTTCTAATGGTATGCATGTATTCTATTCTATAGGCAGGTTGACTCTGTTGCTAAATGCAAAATGCTAATTCTCAGGCACTTATATGTTGACAATCACAAAACGACAAAAAGCTCAGTAGGAATTCTCAGCTACTCTAATATATGGTAAAATATGATTGAGTTATTTAAATTGCACAGGAGGATAGAGAGCAATAAAATCGGCTTGTAACTAAACTGTATAATGAAGTCCACGGAGGTTGGGGTGGAGGTTTAGAAAACTATTTACATTTTTTTTTAAAGAGAATTAATTAGGAAGCTAAGGCCTTCATTCTCTCTGGCAATGACTTCCAGTTATTCAAGCAAATGTGATGTATTATACTTAATAAGTGTCAATTTTCTGTGCATCTCAATGGACGGGGACAGAAATATAACTTATTTTTAGGTTGTTTTATTTACAAGTAAAAGCAGGAAAATAATTAGAAAGAATACAATTAAAGTTCCTAAGTAAACTAGCACCTATTATAAATGTGCTAGGACAGGAAAATGTTCTGGTCACTGCAACAATACACTAAGTGAGGTATAAATTTGCTATGAATAAATTTTGTCTGGATGTAAGGAAAGGTTTCTAATCATCAGAGGAGTGAAACTCTGTGACAGCCTTCTAATAGGAGCCGAGACACTAGATGGTTTTAAGATGGAGCTGATGAGTAAATTCATAAATAATAATGTATTATATGGTCGGCTGAGACAGCAGGAAGCTAGACTTGACCTAGGTAGTCCTCTCCAGTTGTTTGATCCTAAGTTTCTGTGACACTATTGGCCAGATTCTCAAAACCTTACGACACAAATTGGCTACATTTGGACTGGGATGTTGAAAGCTCCCCCGGTGGATGTGAAAAGTTGGGTTTGGCCAATCACAAAAAGATATGCTCTTTGGTAAGGAAAAGGCAGTGGGGACCTGCATTTTTGTTTGGACCATTTTACAGATATACCTGTTGATGCTTTATATTCAGTGGGCCAAATCTGTTAATATAAATTTGGTGCAACTATATATGACCAGTGGAGAAAGAACCTTGTAATTTCTTCTGTCCTGATCCAGGTACCAGGCATGATCTTGTTTTGGATTGCAGGAACTACACCAAGCTCTACATATAACCTGCTCAAGGCAGGGAAAGGGCAGCATGAAAGCTAGTAGAGCTGCAGTCCTTGTCCCCTTGCAGGATGGTGGAACAGACAGTCCAGCACACGTTCCCTGGGGGCGCCTATGCACCAGCAGTGAGGCTGCTTTGACATACTGTAATTACAGTGCATCAGAGCACACCCGATTAATCGAGTCTGCTGGAGCGTCATAATAACCCCACTCCAACAGACTCCAACATCTCGTGTACCAGAGCCCCCATGCTTCAAAATGGTGGTAGGGGCACTTTAAAGCTGGTTCGATGAGCTTCAGTTTAAAGCACCACCACTGCCATTTTGAAGTGCAGGGACGCCGATACACGAGACACTCCAGGCACTTTAATTAAAGTGGTTCTCAGAGCTGCTCAAATTAAAGTGCCCCCCCCGGCCTCCTCCCGGAGCATGTGTATAAACGCCCTGGGAGCCCACAAGACATAGCTGTCACCAGATTCTTCTAAAACCTTATTCTGCTATGTGGCCCCTCCTAACTACCTTCCAATACTCACACTATGGCCTTTACTATTAAGTTTCTCAGCCCATCCAAAGTACTTTCAGGTGACTCCATTAGGCAAGCATCATTAAATAGCACTTTAATTACTAATCTGATTAAGACAGCAGCACATCTAGTTTTCAAGCCAGAGAATTGTAAATAAAAAGTGAAGAAACACTTAGCATTGACAATACTTACAGCTTCTTGCTTTCTCAGCCCATTAATCACCTTCTCAGGTCAGGGAGCTTAGAAACAATTTCGCAAAACCATAACTTTAGTAACGCTTCACAGAAACGAAAACAGAAAACCCAAAAACTAGCCGCTTCTTTTTTAAAATGCATAGGTGTGCCGTTAGCTAGCCTTCAGAAATGGTTTGGAATTCATTTCTAAGCCAGGAACTGTAACAATACATCTTATTATTAAATGTGAAACACAGGGATTTGACTGCCAAATAAATCTCCAGCAGTACAAAGTCCTCCAGGACTGTCTTCTGTTCCATTTCTGAGGGGTTTTTTTTCATTGCAAGGCAGCCTGAGGCCCAATTCCTGCAGTAACTTTGCCCACCTCCAAAGCCTCTCTTCTCCACCTCCTCCCCTTCTTCTCCTATCGTTCAGTTATTTGTTAAATCATTTTTGTCAAGATAATTGGACTTTCCAGAGCTTGATGCACAGATTTAGGGTTAAAGGGACATATTTACTTTCTCACATAAAGCCAGTGAATCAATTTCCCCTTGGCTGGCTTCCTTTAATAAAATATTTTTCTCTCTTTTTTTCTTAAATGCTCATAAATACCTCTTTGCCGGCCCAAGTTACTAACCCTTTGTGCCTCTCTGCAGCACCTTTGTGAATGATGAAATGAATGCACTAAACTCATGAAGCTCAGAAAAATGAATTATGTGTTTCAACAATTTTGTCTGTAGCTACCCTACAATTTTGCCTTTTGCCCAGCATACCTATTCCCTCCTTCTACCCCACTCTTCCCTCTGCCTAGAGCATTTTCCAGTGGAGATGGAAAAAACCAAAAGCAATGGCTTTTACACCGAACACAGACACGTATCTGCTAAAGAGAAGCAGATTTTTTTTTTTGCTTCTAAGCTGTGGGGAAGTTTATGAATCAATGTTATCAGAGCTGTGTGGATATACGAAGAAGCAAAACATTTCTATTATACCTGTTGAGATGCAGAATGTCCTGGCAAAAAGATAGGGGATGGATTAAATAGACATCTTCCATCTGTAAATATCTTCGCCCTCAAAATAGTCCCTTTTTCATTTCAGAACTGTAATGAAAAAAAGCATGTTTATCTATGGCTTGGAGATTACAGCTGTTTAATAATGGTCAATTCATTTAACATTAATTTCACATGATGACCTGAAATATATTTCTCAAATGACGAAACTTTCCCAAGACCGAAATTTTCTAAGCCGTGAGAAACTGGATTTGGAGGTTCGCTGTTCAGATGCCCATGTACTAAGCAAGCCCATGCACATCCTTTGCACCTGCAAGCTCCTGGGGTTCGTTTTAAAGGTGTGCACTTGGCATACAGATGAGGTAATTGAATATGAAGCATCCCACATGTACACGTAGTCATCCAGTCTGCATGCATAAATAAAGGGTGTTTCAGCCACAATGTGGTTATATCTTCTCAGAGACAATTTTTTTTCTAAAAATGGGAACACGCATGCACTTGCACAGACCTGACTTGAACTTGCACAGAGGATATAACTATGTTACAAACCACAGTAAGAGCCTTGCCTCATTAGCTCTCACTACATCCATATACACACTCCGGAGGTCCCTGGTTCAACCCTACATATGCACAGTTCTGTACATGTGCATGCAGGTCTGACACGCATAATCATACCTGTCTTTGAATATGTTTAAGTCAAGCTAGTCCACTAGTACATCTGAAAATTTGGCCCATGTGCCTGAAACACAACAATTGCATATTGAATCTCAAGAAGTCAAGTTCTTCATTGGAAACTGATAGTAATTCATGTAAAAGCCAATATATTTTTCTTCCTTTGCTTAATGGTAATGAGCAATTAATGTTGATGTAGCACTTTGAAAATGTAAAGCACTAATATAAGTATTTATTACAGATTAATATTGTAATTAGAGGTAGCTTACTACATTCTTCTGTGCTTCACAGATTAACCATGAAGGTCAGCTGAGGATAGCAAGGCTTTCTCTGTCAATTATCTGTTGGATATCTTTATTTTTGCAAAGATTCAGCACCTTTTTCACGTGCATCTCCTCACATTGCTATAGCAGTAGTCATCTGATTCAAGAAAATTCTCCTTTCACAATGAACAGAAGAGTCCTTTTGTATAAAAGCAAGTTATATTCGTTCTGTTCTTTGAGCTGTTCATTTTTTATAAGGTAGTGTCTCCAGTGGCAAATTTTGCCTGAAAGCTTCTCCTTTCCCTTGGCTGGTTGAAAGCTAGTGTTGCAGTAAATTCATTGTTCAGTGTAGACAAGGTACCTAGAAGGTTCACAGCTCTCTCAATTCTCCTTTGGCACAAGGACAATACATTTATGGTAGTTTTCTCTACTCTGGTACAACACTGTATTCAGCTAAGGAGCCTGCTTGAAGTTTCTACTGCCTGGCTGCCTTGTGATATCCATAACTGTCTTTTTCTTTTGTAATTGTTCAACTATTAGGCTTATTACGTAGCTATAGAATGCAAGATATTCCTGGGTCTGAGTCATCCTATGATCGAAGCAAAGCAGAAGTATAAGATTTTCCTAAAGTGCCTTCCCTGGGGCATCATTGTCTTTTCAGACACTGATACCATGCCTAACCTAAATATTTGCAGCATCTGTTGAGGTTTTCAGGAGGAAGAATGCTTCTTAAGCTTTGTAAAATAACTTCTATTGTATTAGTTCTTCACCATTTTTATTTTGAAGATCCATAACATAAATGACTGGTGCCTCCTGAATTTGGGGGGACACCCGCAGAAGCCACTGATGGTGGTGGCTCTGTCGGGGGGCACCAGCCCCACCAATAGCATCAGTGTCGGCCACCAGGGGAGGCACCAGCCCCATCGGGGGGGGCACATGCACTCCCGTGCACCCCCTACCAGTCACCTATGATCCACACTAGGGACCTACCTAAATCATGGCAAGATGAAGGGATTTTTGAGGGTCACTCACAGCATGCAGAGCCAATTTCGCGATGCCCCCCACCCCAATGACTGACCAAGAGGCTCATCTTCAGACTTCAGCATTACTGCAGTATTGCATCTGGCTTCTTAAAAGATGGCATTGAAACCCTTTTGCTTTCCTGACTAGTTACTTTACTAAGTTGCTAGCTCAGCCTCTCAGTAGCTCTCTCTCTCAAACCACGTGCTCTATGGCACATGGTTTATTCTCTCAATAAATGCTGTATTCTCTCAAACTACATGCTGTACGTGCTGTATGGTTGCAGGGATTGCTGCACTTTCTTTGTATTCTGGTAAGCTTTTATGGGGGTGGGGGGGAGGGGAGAGGGGCAGAATTCCACACAAAATCATGGGAAATGGCATTTTTTGCAGTTTCTGTGAAAACCATGAAACTGAGATTTAAGTAGGTCCCTATCCATAACTCAGATTGTTGGATAGATAGTCTGGAGGGACATTTAATGAGATGTACCAGAAATCAGATTAAAATACAAATGGGAATGGCAGGTTTAAACAGAAAAGCCCTGGCTAAACAAATTGGAAATAACCCTGTAGAACAATTTAGGGAATCTGAAAACAGCAAAAAAAAAAATATAGATATCATTCATATAACTTTATAATTTATTGTCAACCATCCTTCTTGATGGGAAGTGTGGCATATAAATTGAATAAATGGATAAATATACAAACTCCTCACAATGAATCTCTGCATCAGGGACCAAAGATCAAAATGGTCCTAATCACAGCAGGACATAATTGATAGAAAATGCTCAAAGAATCACTGTGAACCTTGACCCAAGTTGTATCACTGAAAATACCATTTATCTTCAGTGTCAACTCTTATGGTTCAGGATAGGTGTTAATTACTTTTATTAAAACACCTCTATGGGAGAAAAAAGGAACAAATAATTGTAAGGTTGTTAAACAAGTCAATAACCAAAAAAGGAAAATTCTAAATTAACTAACACCAAGTCATTAATTCTATCCTATTCTATTGCAGACCTTTTCATTTTCAAAGACTATAATTGAAAGGTAGAAAAATCACATTATTAGGAAGGAAATGTAAGTCTGTCATAGCCCTAGTGGTAAGTACATGAACAGGTTCATACTGCTAATTATGACTCAGAAGAAACAGGAATAAAATCTAATTTAGGATGAAAAGCATCCATGCTAGCCGGTATCCAGGTTGTAGCCGTACTGGTCTAGAGGCAAAATAAACCAAACTTGTGGCAGAGGTGATATCTTTTATTAGACCAAAAATATATATATACATTTGCAAATATCTAGTTGGTCTAATAGAAGATATCACTTCTGCCACAAGTTTTGATTCCTGCATGCTATCAAGCAGTCTTTTCTTTTCCAAACTAATTACATGTCCCTAGTATGTCTCATTACAGTAATTCCTCATGTATTTCTCTAGGGGCTCTCTTCATCCGTTGGAGTTTATGGTCTCATATGCAAGAATTTATACAGAATTTTAAAAAGTAATGATTTTTATTTTCAGAAAAGCCTAAACAGTACACACAAATATATGGAAATTGGCCCACTGATATTTTCAACCGTTAAAGCTGAAATGCTTGCATGCTTCCTATGATTGCATGCGATATGACTGTTAATACAACCCAGTGGGAGCATCTACACATGCAATTAGTGCACATGAATAAACTCTGGAGCTTATTGCTCAAGAGTTTTTTGCTCCCAGGTGCACTGTTTGAACATGCACCCAGGAACAATGAACTCTGGAGCAATTTGCTCCAGAGTTTATTTATGTGTAGCATGTGGAGCTTGGTCAGAGCATCCCCCAATGGCAGGGAGCTCCAGACGTCAGCCTGCCAGCCCAGGGCTGCTCTGACTAGGCTTAACGCATTGCAGAGAAGCTGGCTGGAGCACGAGAGTGCTTCAGTGTGGGGATAGCCAGCAGCAGCAGGGGAGGAGTAGAGAGAACACCCAGAGAGCCAGGCCAGTGTCTACACATGCAATGCTGTGCATGAAAAAACTCTGCAGCAGGGTAGTACTTACATTTACAAGTACTACCCTGCTGTGGGGTTTATTAGTTTTCTGAGCCTTAATAGGGGTGCACGTGTAGATGAGGGCACCTATATACATGCTGCAATGCTGCTCCAACAGGCCATAATTGCAGAGCAGTGGAGTAAACTCAGTTAATTGAGTCTACCAGAGTGTGGTAATTACCGCACTCCAGCAGACTCCAGCATCACATGCATCAGTGTCCCCATGCTGAAAAACGATGGCAGGGGTGCTTTAACCAAAGTTTGTTCAACAAGCTTTAGCTAAAGTGCCCCCACCACCATTTTTCAGCGCAGGGACGCTGATACATGTGATGCTCCAGGTACTTTAATTAAAGCGGCTCCTCTTGGAGCCGCTTTAATTAAAGTGCCCCCCACCCCAATCCCTGATCACGTGTATAAACGCCCCGAGATGTTTACTATGGAGCTAATTAGTCAGCTCTGCAGTAAACTTCTCATGTATGTCATTGGCTTGGGGGTTTGGGGTTTTTTTGTAGTAAGACCATACTGTTGACTCTTATTTAGTTTGCCATCCATTATAACCCCTAAGTTCCTTGCTGCAATACTACAGCCTAGCCCGTTATTCCCCAATTTGTACTTGCACATTTGATTGTTCCATGCATAATGCAGTGCCTTATGCTTGTCCTTATTGAATTTCATTCAATTTATTTAAAATCATTTCTCCAATTCATCAAGGTAATTTTTTTAATCCACATCCTATCCTCCAAAGCATATGCTTCCTCACCCACCCGGAGTAATTCACAGATGAAAAAGCGACTTGAAAATATTTATTTCTAGGATGTAAGACTGCATTTTTAACCCCATTCTTTGTGTTTTGCATGCTCAGCTTTGCAGGGAGTCTCTCTCCTTTGTCATGAACACTAGTACCAATTGAACATTTCTCAACCCCCCCCTTTATTTTTGATAGAAAAAAATATTTTAAGTTTAAAAGATAGCAGGAAAAGTCTGCTTTCATCAACAATTTTAGGGTTATCATTTTTAAAAAACCCACCAAAAAACCCTTTGAAATGCATTTTTTTACAAGAATATAAGAAATAATTTGTTTAAATGTTTTTACATAAGACATTTCAGTCTGCTCTATTTACTATCTTTTTAACTATTTGACTGTAGTTCTTTGAGTCTTCAGGAATCAAAAATACAAAGTAGATGATCAGGGCCTGAGAAAAACCAAGGCCTTGAATTAGCAGAGTTTGTGCTGGACTTGAAGCACATGAGAAACCCCTCATTGACGTCAGAGACAGCATTCACGTGTTTAAATTAACAAACAGATTTAAACACTTTGCTTAAGCAAGCTTTATGCCCAATTTCACTACACACTATTTTCTTAACAGAGACTGTCCAGGGACTTCATGAATTAATCTATTTTTAATGCCTATAGGTTTTTTTTTAGATAGACTTTATGAGGCATATTGTTGTTCACTTGAAAACAATTCAAGGCAAACACTGTTTAGATTGGTGAGATCATAGGAACACAAACAAGTGCTATTTAAGTGGATTACTTTGTAACAGACTGTACAAAATGCAATATATATGCTAGTTTTAGAAATTAGTTTTGAAGGAACTTAATGAAATAATGGTGTAATCAAATGATTTAATAAAAAGAGTCATTTGCATAAAGGTTGGTTTGCATAATTTCATGCTTACTGGCTATATTTTTATACTAAAAAAAAAAAAACACTTTAAGGAGAAGGGTCTTTGTTAGCAAGCCCTAGTGAAGAGCAATCCATGAATTTGGAGCAGAACATTTATTTAAGAAGGTGTTTCTGGATTATATCCTCTTTTAATTTAAAAGGCAAGATGCATTGCAAGGTGGAAGAAAAATTCCAGTTTAATTCATGTTCTATAACTGGACAAAATACCAGTGTGTATAACTGGACTAATTTGTTTGGATTACAAACTGGAAGTCAAGCTTCACTTGGTCTAACTTTATGCTATAACAATAGGACCTTTTTATTCAATAGAGACTGTATTTAGAAAGAGATTTGTACTGAAGCTGTTTGATTCAATCCAGCTCTCTTGATATACAAACATTTGTTGTTTTTTTTAATGACAATGTCTACAGAAACAATCAAAAGCACAAAAATGTTCTTATCATCAGAAACAGAAATGAAGATGAAATGCATTAAACCCAATACTTGTTGCAAAATCTACTAGAGCAAAGATATTTTTTGTTGCAGAAAGAGTCAAGATTTTTTTCATCTGAAATTTTTCAATGCAAATTAGTAGAGAATTCCAAATGTAGTTGAACAAAAAGGGGAATAAAAAAACCTAAAATGTAAATGCAATGTATAAGCTTCAGTGAGTGATTGCTACTCAGATTTAAGAAAATCTCAGTGAACAAATGATTATTATTAAATACTGCAGTGTGACATTTTGATTCCATGCACACACGTAATTTTAGGGCTAAATCCTGACATTTGATTAACAGAGAGGGATCCCTCTGCAGAAGCTCCTTGCCTTGCAGGATTGAAGGATTGGGGTTTGTTTGCCAAAACCAAGCCCCTGGATACAACATTACATCCCTTTTAATGTCTCCTCTCACCATAATAAACTGGCTCTGAAACTGCAGCAAAGGAGCCACTGGCCAAACGTGCTGCTGTGCATCTGAAGTGCAGCAACATTTATACTATGATTAAAAATAATCTTAAGAACAAATGATGGAAATATCATCTATATTTAAAAGCTAGCGTTCCTACTTAAACAGTTTGGAGTATTCTTCTAGATCTGCCCATTTGCAAGACATTAAATTAATGATGTGCTAATGGGAATATGAAAAATATTATTTATTCGAGCTTGCTGTTAAGCATTAAGTGATTTCAGCAGATAAAATCCACGGGTTGAATCTTCATTTGAATAATGTATCTCGCAGCTTGGCAATCTAACGATAACAACAAAAGCTATATTTTCTTTGTAAAATAAAATGTTAGCAGAAAAAGAAAGCTGAATTATTTTCTCTGATGTGTGAAATAAGTAACTATGTCTTGTTCGGACAAACCTTTCCTGGGCATTCTGTCATTACTGTATTACCTTCCATGCTAGCATCTGAAATCTTTCTATTGTGTCTTGAATTTTTTTTCAAGTTATCAATTATTTTCTTAACCATTGAGTGAGTTTCACTCTAAGACAGTCAGTCGCTAGTTAGCAGCAGGTTTGTTCGCACACCAAGGAAAAGGTGGGAGATAAAACAGTACCTTCTTCACTTGTACAATGGACCCAATACCATCTAATGATTTGCTTGTCTATACATGCAATTCTCCAGTTCGCCATGCAGTTCTCCAAAGTGACCCCGTTCATGGCCATGCAGCTAGGATGGGGCAGGGAGCAGTATTTGGGAACAGGACTTGGAGGTGAGGCCAGGATCACGGAGTGGGAACACAGCACAGCACAATCTGCTTCCTGCACAGCCCTGCAATGGGTGTGGGTTATGCAGACAGGGGTGGGCGGGGAGTGGATCGTAGCCCTGCCCTAGCCCCCCAGCCCTGAGCTGCCACATTCCCAAGATCCCAGACATCACTCTGGATGCAGCTCCCTGCCCACTGGTAGCCCCATACTGTCCACCTGCCTGCACAGGTCCAGGCCAGTCTCCAGGGAGACCCTGCAATTGCAGGGCAGTGACAGTGCAGAGCCAGGGTCCAGGGCAAAGCCACGATCCGCTCCCCGCATGCCCCTGCCCACAGAACTGGCACCTGTTGCAGGGGCATGCAGAAATTGGAGCATGGGTGTGCTTTTGCCTGGGCCCTGCACTCTCACCACCCCATGATCCCAGGGTCTCCAGGGAGACTGACCAGGACCCATGTGGGCAGGCAGATGGGATGGGGCCGCAGGTAGGCGGGGAGCTGTGTCCAAGGCCAGGTCCAGGATCTTGGGGCAGTGACCGAGCTGAAAACTGTGTACTAACTTTAGAGCTGATTTCCATCCAGCTTTAATTTGTATCAGGGTCTATGCCCCTGTGGCTGAAGCCCAATCAGCTGATGAAACTTGCAGCCGTGGCAGCCCATGGGGCACCCCAGTCACCCCTGCCCCTGGGAGACACTGGTAGTTTCTATTTACTAGTGCAGGGGGAGTCTGGGATTGTGATCCAGATTTCCCCTGCACTGGAAATAAGGTATGAGGGGAATCTAATTTGCAATCCCACAATTACACCTCCTGCCCTGCCTGTGTGGGATGGCAAGAAGTGCAGTTGTGTGGACTGTGCATCAGATCCCATTGCACTCTTACCAGCACACTTAAGGTGCACAATTCCATATTAAAATTATTTAAAAATCTAACCCAATACATTAAACAACTTTAGGGGTATGGTGCAAGGGGGAAAAAAAGCCGTTGACCTCTGAGCTATATGGTTTCATTGGACTGTAAAACCAGCAAGGAAACTATTTCAGTTTAGATAATTATAGAAGTTTTGTAAAATCTTCTGCATATTGATACAACTCATTTGTACGGTATTTGTCAATCTATTAGATTCAAATTGTTTGCCAAGTCAGCGTGTAAGCAAAACTACTGTACCCACTAGAGAATTTTCATTTATAATCTCGAGTTCTTATATTTCAAAAGTAGGCTTTGGTAATAAGAAGAAATACCCAGCCAGCTGGCAATCCATGTGGCAGCTAATGACATCCTAACATTTTATCAGGAGAACGTCATGTTCACTGCATAGCGACATTTTCTCAGCCCTTTTAATAGGCTGCCTAAAAATATGCCGTTTCCACTTTCTGCTCACTTTGGAGCCCACGACAAAGGGAAGTGTGTGAGGTCTGAAATGGAAGTAACTGAACGCAAGATAAACATTTTTTTGAAATGTCACCTGAGACTGCAGCACCTCATAGGACATGAGAACGATGGCACTATCAGCATGCACAGGAAGCTGGCATTCAGCACCAAGTGAGAACAGTTTTCTTCTATCAGAAGCTTCGTCCTTTTCTAACACGCATTTGCATTTATGAAGACCCACAGTCTACCACAAAATTATGAGGCTATAGCCTCTTTTAGAGTAAAACAACATTAGTGAAGGTGTTGATTTACAACAGTTTGGAACCCAGCCCATAATGTACATAAGTAAAGCTCAGGCACTCATTTTGTAAAGACATAACTTAAAAGCTTGCATTCCCCGCTTGGGAATATTGTTATAAAAAAAACTTATGGGTAGTCTGTGCAACCCTTACACATACAGACAGGCATTCAGTCCCACAGATATTGCCCTTGAAAACTAGAAAATGACTTGTACCAGGGATGGTGAGACCTCTAAAATGTGGTACAGCAACAGCATTTCTTAAGAATGAACCCAAGAGTTTCACAAAAAATAATAACTCCAGAGAGACTAGTGGTCAGTGCACGTGTTCCTTTGATAGATTTATTTTTAGATTGGCTATTTAAAGCTGAATAAGCAGCCAGTTTGTGCACTGCATCTAAACTTGTAGCTATTAATCATAATAGTGGGTGTGCCCCTTGTTTTTTCATGTACTTTTTAAGTGGTCTAACTGCCATATTTACTCATGCACATTCTCTTTCTTGTCCCTGTTTCCTAGTTTGTTCCCTTTTCTTATCATGCCCACTTTCCTCTCTCTCCATTGCTATGTCACAACCATATAGTCACAGAAAAGTAGGCCTAGAAGACACCTCACAAGGTCTTCTAGTCCAATCTCCTGCTCAGAACAGGATCAGCCTTGACCGAACCATCCCAGACAAGTGTCCATCCAACCTGACCTGGAAAATGTCCAAGGATAGAGATGCCACAACCTCTCGGTAGCCTGTTCCAATGCTTACCTTAGGCTTCAACTGGTTTATGACTAGGGATCCTGGTTTTCTGTGCTTAAAAAAAATCACAAATTCTCTGATAAAAAACACAAAATCTTTGACTAAAATGAAATGCAGCTATATATACATACATATATATGTGTGTGTGTGGGTGGGTGTGTGTATCAATTGAACACTATGTTTTATTGATATATTTACCATTTTAAAGCAATTTGGAAGCTTACCAGTGCCTCAATCAGTATAATAAAATACATCCTAAATACCTATACATTTTGGTATTGATTTTGGGCTTTTTATAATGGAAAAATCAGAGCTCCCCCTGCCCCCTTCATTCACCAGGGTGCAGGTCCAGGCCCTTCACTCCCTAATCACAGCCCCCCAGCCACCCACCCTGCCCCCCCCAGCCCTGCTGGAGAGGGCTCCCAGCTGCCAGAGTTGCAGGGCCAGGGACTTGGGTCTGCAGCTCTCTGACCCCCACAGCAGTGCCCCAGCCCTGGCTGCCACCCACGGGAAGTGGCAGCTGCTGCAGCCCAAATGGGCGGCTTTCCTTCCCCCATGGACAGCACGGCTGGAGCTGAGCCTGTGGGTGGGGACCGGGGCACGGGCTGCGTGCTGCAGGCTCAGGTTCCCTGCCCTGCTGCCAACAGGTGGGCCCCAGCGCAGCAGGGCAGAGCGGGGTTGGGCAGGGAAGCTCCTTGCCGCAGTGAGCCCTGCATCACCCTGGTGAGGTGCCCCCTGCCCACCCAGCAGCAGCAGGGGGCGCGGCATGGAGTTGTGCCCCTCACTGCTGCTGGGTGGGCAGGGGGCACCTGTTAACTGCTTAACTGTTTTCTTGGTTAAAAGGGAAAATCCACGTTTTTTCCATTTTTCCATGGGAAATGGAAGACCCGGATCCTTGTTTCCGACTATGACCTCACTTCATCTTCTCCCCTTTCTACCACTAAAGGATTATCAGTACAGCAGGAGTATCACTTCCTTAGTTTTACATGAGATGCATTGGTTGATGCATGCCAGCATGTTGTTTGCCCGGCTGGCCACTGCATCGCACCGCCGGCTCATGTTCATACGGTGGTCAATCAGTACTGACTTCCTGCCCCTGGGGCAGGGGGCTGGACTCGATGATCTTCCCAGGTCCCTTCCAGCCCTAATGTCTATGAAATCTATAAAATCCTCTAAGTTAAAAAAAACAATTCAAAACTAAAGACTAAATGTTGGCTAGGCGGCTGATGAAAAAGATAGGGGGATTCTGAGTTTAGTTGTGAAACATGCGGACAGCACTATTGCAGCCCACCGTGGCCTGAAACATAGGGCCTCTGGTTTGTGCTTTAACTTGAGGGGTTTTGCTTCTTTTTTGAAGTGACAAGGTTGCTGGGTGGAGCCATTACTTCAGAAGCTCAGGAAGAGGTGCCAGGCAAAACCTGTTGCTTGCAGGTAACGTTGTATGGTGGTTGCATAGCAACTCACAGCAGGAAGGATTTAAATCCAGCTTCAACTGCTCAGTTTAGGGGAGCTGAAATTGTGCCTGGAGTTGATATCTGAGGGTACAACTTGAAAGCAGCTCTTTTGTGGAAATGCTATGTGGAGGATACATCTAAAGTATGCTCCTACCCAAAGGAAACCTTAAAGGGACGTGTTGTGTAGCGAATGAAAACCTCAAGTCCCAATGCTGGCTCAGTGATAACGTTTGAGTACAGGTTCAGAATTTCCTAAACTAAACTTTGGCTATCACCAGTTGCCAGGGTAGTGCTTGAAAGCATTTATCTTCTAGTTTACAAGCTTGTGGAACCAAAATGAATATAAAACATCCTTCTGTTTTAGCACAGGGGTGAGATGTGGCGGGCAAAACTGAACCTATATGTTTAGGGCTTTTCCCTGTGTGGATGACCAGAAAGGAAATAACAGTGAGGCATTCATCTCTACAATGTGCATACATAGGGGACACCTAAATGCATTAATTGTAAGGGACAAGCAGAGCTAGGACTGATAGAAAAAGCTCTGTCAGAATGATGTTTTGCTGGAAAATATAGTTTCCATAAAATAAACAAAAACTTTCCATTGGAAAAATCTCATTTTCACCCCAAACTTGCAATATCTCATTGGGAAAGTCGCAATAAAATATTTTACGCCAGGACATTTCATTTTGTTGAACCAGTCTGAAATGTTTGCCAAAAAAAGGTCAAAAATTAAATGTGTCAATGTTGTTCTATTTATTCTGAATTTTTGTTTCACAAAATAACTTCTTTTTGTGTTTTCATTGGGGTCAAAAGCAGTATGGGTATGAGGGTATATCTACCATGTAGCTTCACAGCCACTACCAAAAGTTTGGTGCAACGGTTAAAGCAATACGCTCCTATGTCCTTTTTCCATATCACCAATGATTTGCTGCGTGAATTTTAGCAGATCACTAAAGGCAAAAATTTAAATGTTGCTTTTGCAGCTACAGCTATTCAGCAAGTCTGAAAGCTGGCTCCTGTGTTTCTGAAATAGTGGACTCAAAAGAAAGAAAGGTTCAATGGTAAAATAGACAATATGTATCCTTTTGGAAAAAAGGGATAGTGAAGTACAATTAATACTAGCAAAGCATTTTAAAATCCATTCATAAAAATGTTTTATAAATGCAAAATACTATTATTATTTCTATCACATGCATTGGTTTCACTCTGGACCCCAGGCAGCATACGGTACCTTACCCAATTACCACTGATAATCAAATGGCATTAACATTTGATAGTATATCTAATTGTCTAGTGCTTGAACAAAACCACCAGACTATGTAAGATGTATAAAGGAGAATTTTTTTAAAGTATGGTAAAGATTGGATAATAACCTCGCTTTGGTTTCTCTGGTGGGGAAAGACCCCTTGATATGTATCTGTCTTCAAGGAAGTGTAAATGTTTGTCTTGCGTCTGATCCTGCTTCTACTGAAGTCACTGGCAAAGATCCACTAGGGGCTACAGCTGCTAGCATTTGCAAGGATGAACCCTATGAATGAAATATTCAAGAATAAAGGAGATCAAGCCATACACATTTATTTGAAAAAAAATGTAGTAGTAAGAAGTTTTAAGAGCAAACTAGGAGAAGATAATGAGCAGATGTACTCTTAGCAAAAACGAAAAACAGCACTAAAGAACAACCTTTCTCTGAACTCTGTACAAAAGCCTGAGGTTATACATATAATATTCCAATAAGATTTTAGGAAGATCATTTATTTATGCATGCCCTTAGCATACTTTTCTACTGAAGTCTCAAAGGCAAGCTAGGGACCCCTGTAGATTACCAGGTCAGATTAAACAAGATTGCAGGTAACTGCAGAGAGGGAAAATAAGAATGAAGAAAACAAAACACAGACCGAAAAGAGCATAGTTATGCTACTGATGGGACACTGCCATGTACAGAAGGGAGCTGACTACATTCAACTATAAAACTGGATATAAATGAGCTGCATTCAAAATTCAGGGTCAAGCACTTGAAAAGTATCAGGGCTATGTAAAGGTGTTACATTTAGACTGACCTAACCGGGGAAGATATAAATATCCAATTGTACAGGCATGTACAGGGCTTAAATCACCCAATCAGGCATGCTTGATCTAAGTTAGTTCACTTGAGCGGGTACACAAACTTAGATCAAGATCAGCTTAACCTGATCAAAGAAAGAGTTAAACTCATCTCCTGAATATCTGTGCATGTTAACAGCACAGCCCTGGGGCTAGGAGAGCCCAGCCGCTCACCCCATCCGTGGGGCTGCCCAATTCCCACCCCCACCAAACCCTGATGGTAAATACTCTGCAGTGAAGTGTGCTCCAGTGCAACACAAAGAGCAGATACAAGCCATGTAGTAGTGCTTCTCTCCTAATTTGCTTTGTGAGAAACATGGTTACGATATTATAAGAACACAATTAAGAGTATCCTCGGATGGGTCCAGCACAGCATGTGTGTATAGGGTGTCGGACACTTAAAAGGCAAAGAGTCAAAATCGAGAGAGAAAGCTTAGGGGGACCTAGTTTTGTAGTTCCAAGGTCCCTGATCATGGCTATGGTCATTCTGCTACATTGCTATTGTTAATATTGCCTCATTAATAATGAAGCCTTAAAAGGGAAGTGCAGCACGAAGTGCCTCACTTAGGCACTGAGAAGCACAACAAAGGCCATGTTTCCTCAAAAGATTCTCCGATTTCCATTTCTAGCCTATCTCTAGAGAATAAGCAGAAGGCCTTGAGACTTCACCATCTTTTTATGGACACTTTGCACCTGCCTGACCACAAAGCAATCATAAGGAGTGTGTGTGATACGCATGGCATCCTAGGCTTCTAGCAGATACAGATCTAGCCAAACTAAGTCTACAACAGCTGCATCACATGCGCTTTACCGTGGAGTTGACTAATTCGCTCTGCCGTAAAGTGCCACTGTGTACACATGCACCAATATTAGGTCACAGTAAGTTAATTTAACTCCACTGTAGTTAATTAATTAGTACTGTCAGAGGCAGTACGATCTTATGGCACAGTAATTAAGTGCAATAAAACGTACATGTAGACAGTGCTAAGGTGCAGGGGGTGCCTGCCGCATGGCTCCATACTTTAGCACTCTTGTGTCCCAGCCAGCCCCTCCGCCACCTGAGGTTACCACCTGGTGCCAGGGGCTGATCCCCTGAGCCTGCTGCCAGCCCAGGGCTATTTCTCCCTGGCTCAAACTGCTGCTGTGCTGGGTGCACGTGTAGACGCTGTACCGGGGAGCGGCTAACTCTGGCTCAAACTGCTCTGGACTGCATTGCATCACATCAGTTTCACACGTAGGTGCATCCGACCATTGCCTCCATACCAAGGGCAGCTGGCTGGAGGAGAGTTGGGATGCAAAAACGTTTCAAAGTCTTGTCCATTCACTGACAGTACAAAGGTATTTGGGGCAATTGTAGTTGGAATGGAAACAGCAGCAAATCATAGGGTCTGCACCAGAAGCCAACCAAACCCCTATTAATTCCAAGATAAACCACTTCCTACCTACAACTTTCCTATGCATCAAATCATTGGTGATAAACCCCCAGTAGCGATTCACCCTTACATGCACACACTATTGCTAAAAGTCCAAATGCAGCTTCTCTCCACTGCCACTTTAGCTTTTTTTCCTCCACTCGGAACAAAACAGGAATACTGCTACGTCTCTGGCAGGGAGCAAAAGATGCAAGGTATCTGAGACCAAAGAAAAGGGGCATCTGGTATTATCCAAGCAAAAGTAAAACCAGCCTCAAACTTCAGCACCCTAGCCTGACTGGGTTTACAGCTCACATATTTAGCTCACATTTTCCCATCATTGAACTGCTTGGTACTTGAAATGTCCAAGGCAGCTTTCTTGTTTTAGTGTATTGAATTCTGTACTCTCCACTTTAAAAAATAAAGAACGATATGCTTTAAAATGTTTATGGACCTCCTGTAACAGCAGGCCTGGGGGAGAAGTCAGGGTGTGCTAACAGGTATGCAGACAAAGTTTAATACAAAGACAGATTTGCTACTGTTTATGCTTCGCTGCAGGCCTACAAGCCTGGAATATAAAGATGGAGGAAGTACTGCCCAGGACCAGCCAGCATAGTCCTGCTGTAACTGATCCTACGCTGTCCCCACATAGGTGACATGAGGTCTTTTCTCCACAGCCCAGACTTCTGCAAAAAAAATAGTGACAGACTGCAGAGCAGCCCATGGGCAGCCTTCAGGAAACTGCTGTGAATCAGCACTGCTGCTCATAGTCTTATTTAACCCAAGGGCTGTTCTTGCTCCTGGGGCAGAACTGAGTCTCAATCAGAACAGTAAATCTTCCCTTTGATACATATTTGCAGTAATCGTGAATGGCATAAACATGGTTTGTCACATTTACCCAGGTATCAAAGGTTGTAGAGGAGAAACTGCATTTTATTATATCTTAATATTTGAGAAACTGTGTTTTGTCATCATACTCCAAGAAATCACCAGAGCTAGATTTCCAGGTTGCAGACGTATTGGTTTATTTGCAAAAGCAATCAGGACTTGTGGTAGAAAGCTTGCAATTAAAAAATGATTTTTTTTTTTTTGCAGAAGTCTAGTTGTAGGGCTGTGCAAAACAGCACCATTTTGTTTCAACTTCCGTTTCATTATTTTGAAGGGACAGTGTTTCGTTTTGCTGTTTCGAAGCACTGTTTTGTTTCATTTTGTTGAAACTGTTTTGCTGTTTTGATGTTTCGCCCATAGGCTATAATGGGGAATCATGAAACTCCCTATAACTTTGCCATTTTTTTGCCTGATTGGGATGAAAATAGCGGAGACGGTAGCCCCTTCTGCGGGCATGAAGTCTGCCAAGTTTCAAGGAGATAGGTGCAGGGGTTTCTGGGGAACTGCGCCTCAAACTTTTCAAAGCAAAACTCATATCACTTGCCAGCAGCAGCAGCCTGCTGTCATCCTGCATGCAGATCTGGGGTTGTGCGCCCCCCTGGAAGAGCTGGGGGAAGCAATCGGAGACCTGGGGGAAAGATCAGGGAGCTGGGGAATCGAGCTGGGGGAATGTTTAGGTCTCTGTTCAGCTCCCAGTTTGATTCCCCAGCTCTTTGATCATCTTCCCAGCTCTTCCCAGGGGGTGCGGGACTCAGATCTGCACACCAGGTTTCCGCAGGCTGCCACTACAGGCCGGAGCAAGCAGCAGCAATTTAGTCTTCCCGGCCCTCGACGTGGACTGAGCTGAGCGGCTGCTGCTGGCCTCCGCTTGCAGCGGCAGCCTGCTGAAACCCTGCATGCAGATCGGGGGCCCGTGCCCCCCAGGAAGAGCCGGGGTAATGATCAGAGAGCTGGGGAATCAAACCAGGAGCTAGGTGTCAATAGCAGGGCAGTCCTTCCCCTCTCTTCCCTCTCCCTCTCCTTAGTTTCTGTTTAGCTGCAAGCAAGCCCAGCTTCAAAACTTGAAACATTTTGAGTACCCTTGTTTCATTTTGTAGCTGTTTGGAAGCCTTTCATTTCATTTTGATTTCACTGTTTTTAGCTCGAAACGCATCGAAACTGCTTTCGACATTTCGCACAGCCCTAAAAGATATCACCTCTACCATAAGTCCTTGTCTCTAGTGGGTTATGGAATAGAGAAAATCCCACACAATTTACTGATTCATTTTGATGCACTGGCTGGGGGAGTAGTTAGCTGATTGCACGATTTCACAATGATTACACACTTCATTCATACAACACAATTTTATTTTAAAACTCTTTGCTACG